>NC_051451.1:1585678-1598067 GCF_001649575.2 Kryptolebias marmoratus | reverse complement strand
ACAAGTCCATATACAGAGTTCCGGAAAGATGACCGAAGGAGGAGGGGCCAGCTCTTTGTTTAGGTTAAAATGCTATGTTTTAGTGATTTAGCTCAGACATCTTCTGGTGTTCCTGCTGTGAACTGGTAAGAATGTCTCCCTTAGTACTAAGGTTAATAAATCTTTTAAACTGAAGATACTGCTTCTGACCATTTTTGACTCCTGGTTTCTCTGTGCATTTTCCGGTCCGTCGTGAGGAGAGGTTTTTTAAAGTTTTGAGTTTCATTTAGGTAATATTTTGTCTCCTCAACAATTGGAACAGCGTGTTTTTAAAGTGATCAGTTTGACTGTAACCAAATTAATAGTTTCTTAGCTACTTCAATCATTTTTTGTTTGGCTTATCCAGAATCCTGACACAATGAGTTTTTTTCTAAAATCTCCAGCAAAAGTACAAAAAAGGTGTGACATATTCTCTAACAAAGAGAAAATAGCTGCAAAAAGGAATGCACAATAATTGCAGCTTTGCACAATAATTGAAGGTTACAGCGATTCTATTGGAAGTGACTGACAAATTAAATAGATGTATAAGGAAAGAGTTTGTATAATTCATGTAACTTTACTGGAGTTTTAAAAACAAACTATAAATAAATTGAAGACTTAGGATTCCTAGAAGAATACATGTTGCCACTGCTGTTTATGCCAGATGTTTTAGATTAAAATCTTATTATTTTGAGAATGACTGAGTTGTAGTTATTTTGTCAAGCCTTAAAAATAACATTAAGCCTGATCTCATGGAATACTGGCAGCCATCTTGATATAGCTTGACTCCACGAGGTAACAAGTTTAGAACTACAACCAGTGATTACTTTCTAAGAATTTTGGTAAAATCTGTCTTGTGGTTCATGAGATATTTTGCTGACAGCCAGACAGGGTTCATTCCAACAAACAGTCAACGTTCTAAGTAAAGCTGTTGCTCAATGTTTAGCATCCAGAGTATGTGGCGGGAATGATGAAATAGGTACTTTTATCAGATTTTAGCTCAACATCTGTAAAACTGCCTGAGTTATAGCTATCTTTGTGTTGATAAAGTCGTGTAGCTGTGACGGACATCTTGAAAAGGCTTGACTCCAAAATTTTATTAGTTGTAGCTTTACAGCGAATGATTTCTTTCCAAAGGTTTCATTAAAATCTATTCTGTGGTTTGAGCATGCACAGACCATAAGGACTTCCCTCTCTAATCCTGTTTTCCCTACTCAGTTTAATCTCAGCCTAGTGATCCCAAATTAAACAGCTCCAAGTGTTCATGAGATTCTTCTTTTGATTTTGTTTGTCTTACATTACCTCCACCATATGACTCCAGATTTAAATCTGTCTGTGTATTAATGATATGACTGTGGTCTGATGATTTTTTTTATTTTCCTTTCCCACCACATTGTTCTAATCAGCATGTCTAGCTGTTTTCATCAATGTGCACAAATATTTATTTTGGTTAAGTGAAAGTTATGTTTCTTTCCTACATTTGTACTAGACAATAAATCACTTACCAACAACTTCTGATTAATTATTCCATGAAATAAATACTTTCAGTTTTGATTCCTAATTTTCGGACAGTGGTGAATCACAGGCTGTTGAAAAGTTCTAAAATCAGGACAAAACAGACAAAAGAGAGAGGTTAATGTCTTTTATATAATATAATATAATATAATATAATATAATATAATATAATATAATATAATATAATATAATATAATATAATATAAAACAAAACAACAGGAATTTCATTTTCTTATATATTTTATGTTCAGAAGCAATATTGTTGATCACTCATTATTGCAATAGATGATTAAAATTTTGCACTAATTTTGTGAAGGCAGCAATAAAACTGATTTCTGAACTTCTTCAAAAATGCAAATAACACAAGCTTTCAGGAGGTGGTAAATATTTAACACTAACTGCATATTTCAAACTGTGTCGAGTTTTGAGAATCAAAAACTGTTGCCATGCCAATATTTTACATAGTTATTGGCAGGTTTCCTTTAAATGCATGCATAATATCTCAATTAAATGTGGGTAAATTGCAGCAGTTCAAAGAGACACTGTGCCAAGTTGGAGGCACCAAGCTCACTTTGTGAGGACTCTGTGCATGAGATGGTAGCATAAAATGGGCCTTGGAACTTTGTAGCAATAGCTGATGTCTGCTTTTATTAAGCATTATAATTTATGACAATATCATGAAGATATGGGAAAGAGTTGTTAAAGCAAAGCTAAGAAACAAGGTGACGATCAGTGAGCAGACGTATCGTTTCAAATTCAACGTTTGCTTTGAGAGTGTTCATGGAGATCTATAGAGAATTTCAGAAGAAGCTGCTCCGTGTATTTGTGGATCTAGAAGTAGTAGATGACAGAGTGCCATGAGAAGAACTGTGGTGCTGTATGAGGAGGTCAGGTGTGGAGGAGAAATATGTGAGGGCAATGCAGGGCAAATACACAAGGACAACGGGACGGCGAGATGTGCGATAGTGATGGGTTCAATGTGGGAGTAGAATTACATACATGAGGGATCAGTTCTGACCCCTTTTTATGTGCTCTGATGATTGCCATGTTGACAGATGAAGCAAGGCGGGAGCCCCCATAGGCTGTGATGTTAACAGATGACACTGATCTGTAGTGGGAGTAGGGAGCAAGTGGAAGACAGCCTAGTGAGGTGGAGGTTTGCTTTGTAGAGAAGAGGAGTGAAAGTCAGAAGAAGCAAGCCAGTGCACTTGATGTCATATAATGGGGGAGCAAAATCAAGAACAAAAATAATCTAACCACCAGTCTTCATACATATACTATACATACTATACATCAAAGACATGAGAGTAATAGTCTGCTTGGCTGTGTATAAATGAATAGATAGTCCCTCTTTTTATCAAGTATTGTGTTATCACTCAAACCTTTTACTCTCGTTGGTCAGAGAAAAACAGTACAGTTTTAACACTCAAAATAAGGACTATGCTTACTCATATTCACAGCTGAATGCTACCTGACTGACTAGTAAGCTAGTGGCCACCATACATGGCCACCATACCACCATACCTGCACAAGTGGGTCAAAACTGACCTGGCGAGGTTGTTTTTTGACATTATCTTCATAATAAAAAGTTGCTATTAGTTTATATTCAATTTATTGCGCAAGTAACATTTGTTTTTAAATTTTACATTGTTTAAATTTTAGCTTACCTCATATATTTTAGGAAACTGTTGTTATTTCATTACTACCCCACTTTTTCGCAAGTGGACAATGCATACATTTCCTATAGAATCTCATGGGAATTCTTATCAGCTGTAGCTGTCAGGAATAGGTTTTTATGTGCATCACACAGTATCAGAAGCATCACCTCTCGTGAGGATTATTTCACAGAAGAGCTGATCTATAGAAGTATTATCTTTATTTTGTCGGGACTCTATGCCAGACATCTGCCCACTGATGAAAGCTTCCAAGTCCAGAGGTTCACAATACCGATTTTAGATTTATTGGCAGCCTTACCATGATCAGCTAGTATGTTAGAAAAAAAGAAATGTTAGCTGTTCTTCTGAGCATAATGCACCACAACAAAGTGGTGGATAAAAATAGCAAAAAAGGAGAAAAAACCCCAGAAGTAATCACATTCTACAAGATGACCAAAGGTGTAGATGCCATGGGCTAGATGGTTGGCACCTATACCTGCAAGTGCCAAACAAAGAGGTGGTTCACAGGGCTGTGGGACAACCTGCTTGACATCCCCACCCTGAACGCCTATGTCATTTTCACAGCTCAGCACCCTGAGTTCACAGAAGCATTGTCATGCACAGCTCTTCCCCAACAAGCTCCATTTTACCACATATGAGATGGTTGGAAATCCATCCCCATCAGCAAGCCCCGATCATTGAGGCAATGGGAAGATCTGGGCTGACAAAAACCACAATCCAGCCTCAGGAAAGAGGCAGAATGGGCATGTCCATGAACACTACAAACAGGATTGGACACAAGGGACAGGCCTAGTAGAGACCAATTTACATAGGGAACAAGCTTGACTTTGTGCCGAAGGTGCTAACACAACTTTTGCTTTAGTTATACAGGAACTGGATAGTTCATAAAAGTAACACCAGCACCCAGACACAATACCTGGAGGAGAGCAAAAAATAATGTGAATAACCTAGAACACAGTTTTGCAAGCCATGCACACAAAAAAATTGGCATTTTTAAATTTTTTTAAATAAAAAATGGCTGCTCAAAACATGGCTGTACATTTCACTGGTTGCTTGGTCACAAACACACAGATTTCAGTGAGACTTCTACAGAAAATCTGTCTAGTTTTACTCAATTTAGAGTTGCCAGCTAATCTCCAACAGTTGTAATCCAGTGAGATACTACAGTGCATATAAAAAAGTATTCACCCCTTGGATATTTTACCCTGAATTATCCTAATTCAACATATGTCCAGCCACTTGGTGGTAGTAGTCCTGCAGGTAGTAAAATGGGACCCACCGGAGAGCAGTGGGTGAATCACAAGTGATTGCAGTATAAGAACACCTGTGTGTGGAAGGTCTAGACCAGGGGTGGGCATTCCTGGTCCTCGAGGGGCGCTGTCCTGCATTTTTTACTTGTTTCCCTGCTCCAACACACCTGATTCAGAGGTTAAATCACCTCTTCATGTCCTGCAGAAGCCTGTTAATCACCCATTGATTCAAATCAGGTGTGTTGGAGCAGAGAAACAAGTAAAACATGCAGGAAGGCGGCCCTCGAGGACCAGGAATGCCCACCCCTGGTCTAGACACTGGTTAATTAGTATTCCTGGCTAATTATACCAGGCCCCTTTTTAAAAATGGGGGCCATCATTTTGAACATTTTGTGCTCATTCTTTTTTTCTTTCTAAAAATGATTATTTTTTAAATCTGTATATAACATTTTTAAGCTATGAACTTCATCCCTGCTAAAAACCTGAAATTTGACCCAGACAGCAAAAATTTGACCCAATCAAAGAGTCTGGGCTGATACAGTTTGCCAAAGGCAAAGGTGGAACAAAAATGTTTTTGCCTGTATTTGTGTGCGCATGTGTTCATTTTGCTGTACCACCCTTCACCCTCCAGCTGCTCCCTGGGCACCGTAGATGGCAGCCCTCTGCTCCGTGTGTGTGATCACATGTGCAATACAAAACATGCAGGGAATGATTTTCCCTATTGGGGATTAAAAGAGTACAATGAAATAAAATAAATGAAATTAGTTGTACTAAGTGATCAAGTTAGATGTGTTTTTAAAACTTTTCCAATAAGTATTGTAGTCAACTCTGTCTGTTTGTTAACAAAACATATCATAAACCACTGGATACATTTTAATAGAACTTTCAGAAAACGGATTAAATTTTGGAGTCAACCCAATTCAAGATGGCTGCCACAGCTAATCTACTTTTGCCAAAATGGCTATAACTACATTTTGAGATAATGGGGTAAAGTTTTTGTAGTAGTAGCTGAGAGTCATCCTCAACACATATTTTGATCATTAACACATCTCAGAAGACGCAGCTGTTCTAGATAGTGAGGTGGCCATCTTGAATTAAAACTTTGACAGGAAAGGCAGTGGGCGATATTAATTTCTTTCAGGTATAGTAGGGCTTTAATTTCACAGTAGAGCATTTACTAGCCAATACTGATAACATTCTAATAATATTTTAAAATGTAATTAAAAAGCCAAATACGTAGGGTCAAAATGAATATTCTCAATGAAATGTAGAATACCACAAATTTTATTTATTACTGTAACAGGAATATTTTAACCATATAAATATATATTTTTTTTGCTCAAATTTTTGTTACCTAAAAACAGTACATAAAAATGCACCAGATGGAGGCTAACAAAAACAGTAATTACACAAAGTTTTCCCAATAGAAGCTGTCAACTTGTGTACATAAATCTGTAAGCATTTGAGAGCCTGATGGCTCCACTGAGAATAAACTCTTTAACCTTGAAAGTGGAAAAGCCATTTAAGTCCAGTGAGCCGAACAGCCTGTCAGTATTAAAGCTGCAATAGAGAAGATTTCTGTATAAAAGGGACAGCTTTCTTATCAGGCTAAATGATGGCTGTGACACAGAAGAGTGGGCCATCTTTCCTCACTGAAATGTGGCCCATTTCCTCTTTCTGCACAATGAAATTTCTTACTGTCCATTTCTGTTCACTGATATATAATTTTCTCTAGAAGTACTTTCAATTTCTGCTTTTCTTTTTTTAATAAAAACCTTTTTTTTCTTTTCAAAACTATATTCTTTTCTGAGCATCTTAGTTTAACCATTTTTTCTTTTAACTACCAATCAAACATTAAAGGCCTAGCATTCCTTGTATGAATGCACATTTCAATCTGTAGAGACTCACACAAAGAGAGAAACAGCAGTTAGACAATTTTTTTGGACCGAGGATTTGGCGCTCGGACACCGGCGGAAGACGTGCGTGCTGAGAATCGCAGCAAGCTTGAATGATCGGCTCGAACGAAGCTCAGGTAGGTCTTCCCCCGGGCCCAGTCACTGGTGGTGGAGCGGAACTTGGAGAGAGGAGTCTTGAGGGGACCTGGAGGCGTCTGGGATGCTGGTGGTGGAAACGGGGAGGAGGTGGGTTGAAGCACATCTGAAGCGGGTGGATCTGAGGCCGCTTCGCCTTTTGAAGGATCTCTTGTCGGGCGATTGGATCGAGGTAGTGAGGTGGAGCATCCTGATTGGCTGGGGCGAAGGCGTGGTGATAGGGGATGCCGGAACAGTCTTACAGGTTGAATTTCCGCCTAGGGCTTCATTTCTCTAAGCTTTTCATGCCAGAGCTTTAAACTACAATCATCTTAGTTACTGCGATTTTGTTAAAACCTTGACAATAACAGTATGTGCAATTGTATGCAATATTAGTTAGCACTTGGAGTATCTGTGGTACATAAATCTCAGCTACTAACACACTAAATTTTATTTCACTGAGATATATTTTTTGTATAGGCTCAGGTTGATTAGCTGTAGCAGCTATCTTAATTTGGGTTGACTTGAAAATGTCAGCAGTTGTAACATCAATTACTTCCTGAAAGTTCATTGAAATCTGTTGAGTGGTTTATGAGATATTTTGCTAACAGTCAGACAGGGATGACTCCAACAGTCATGTTGCACATTGTGTTGTGCATAAAGTATGTGTTGGTGACAATGCTCAGCTGCAATCACACTGAGGTTTAGCTCAATATCTGTAAAATGAAAAAAAATGCCATTTTGTGTTTTCTGAATTCAGTTGGCTGTTGGGGCCATTTGAATTGGGTTAACTCCAAAAGGTAATTAGTTGCATATGTACTAACCTTTTGAAAGTTTCATAAAAATCCATCCACTGGTTCATGAACTATTTTACCAACAGACAGACAGAGTTGAGACTTTGATCGGTCTCAGCTGTGATCACACAAATATTTAGCTCAATAACTGTAAAACTGACTGAGTTTGTCATTGATTTGAGTATTTTTGAGTGTATTTTGTATTGGGATCATTATTATTTTATGTTTCAATAGTTCTGTTTTTTCCTGTTGTTTAGGTTCTTGTGTAGTTTGGCTTTCTATGTTTTTTCTGTGTTACTTTTCAACTGCCCTGTGCTCAGTAATTCTCCTGTCTGCCTGCCACACCCACCTCACCTGTTCCCCGTCTTCTTCCAGCTGTAACTCATTTCCCACTCAACCTGAGTTTCTTTAAAATCGCTCTCATTTATTTCATGTCTCGCTGGTTCATTCTTTTCTGTCAGATGTTCATGCTCCCATGTTTCTCCTTGCCACAGTCTTGTTCTGTGGTTTTCTACTCCTCATTTTTCTCACCTGCTCGTAAGTTTTTGTTGCTTATTTATGGCTGTCATAACAGCTCTTTGGTTTCCTTTTTGTTTTGTTAATAAATTAGTTTTTATTTTTACCTCGACTTTAGTCTGCGTTTTGGATTTGCCATGCCGCACCTTCACAGAGTTCCAGCCATTTTTGTGTTTACTACTGTTGCTTTGCTCTGATCACCATCTTGAATCAGATTGACTCCAAAAGTTAAAGTTATAGGTATACATCAAGAGATTACTTTCTGAAAGTTTCATTAAACTACATTCAGTGGTTCATGACATATTTAGCTAATGGTGCAAACAACACACATACAGCCCCCCTTACACACACATACAGGCAAAAACATTGTTGCTTTGCCTTCACCTTTGGGCAATACCCAGAATGTTACTTTTGGTAGCACACTATAAAGTCATCTGAAACTAAAATGAAGTGAACTTTACATTTTCAAAGGCACTAATAGGCATTTTTGTACGTTTTCTACACAAATATAAAAAACAAGTAAAAAAGTCACAAAGTCATAGTATGAGCAGTGTGTGTGTGTAATTACAGAGTGAGCAATCAATTTAGTTTTGAGGATTTGAGTTTCGGTGTCCCCATTGCCCTTTTAGGACATTAATGGAGAGCTGCACTCAGCCGAGCAGCAGGTCTTCACTGAAGCAAGTTATGAGATTTTGGCCAGAATCGATTAGAATGATGGAAAAGGTGGATAAACGTGAGTCCAAATTGAAAAAAAGAAAAGATTAAGTCGGCTCTCAGGAGATTACTGTAAATCTGTCTCCTAAAAGGTAGCGAGTGACCTCATAAAGTGAAGGCTTGATTTACAAAAACAGCTGAACTTTTGTTTTTCACTCAGCAGCTGTGAGGCTGCAAAGCTTTCTCCATAGATGCTGAAACAGGAGCAGAAAAAGCTGCTAGACTTAATTATTATGCTCTTTTGATTATTAATGCTGTTTTTTTGTAGTCTGAGACTTTTTATCATTAGATGCAGAAAGGTAATAATATTTTTGTCTGTGTGTGTGTGTATTTGTGTCTACCTGTTAGCAAAGCTTCTCATGAACAAGTGGGTGTATTTCAATGCAACTTCCATCCATCCATTCATCCATTTTCTTTACCTGCTTCTCCATTCTGGGTCGTGGGGAGCTGGTGCCTATCCCCAGCAGTCACTGTGCGAGAGGCAGGGGACACCCTGGACAGGTCGCAAGTCCATCGCAGGGCCTCAATGCAACTTGTAGAAAGTAATTATTGGACGTATATTTACATTTGCTTAACCTTTCTAGACTTTACAAAGGACAAAAATGACTATAACTGAATTATTTTAGAGATATTGACCTAAAGTTTGGCATAATGATAGTAGCTAAGACTGACATACTGAGTGCTAACAGATTGCACAAGAGCTTTGTATAAAATGTTTCCTTTAAATATTTGGAGTTAATTTTGTTAGACTGTTGGCATGAAATTTTAATCAAACTTCCAGGAGGTATTCAATCAGTGTACCTTTACTACTGATTAACTGTTGGAGTGAAACCAACTGAAGATGACCACCATAGCCAATTGGCCTTATACAACACAAAAATGATTGTATTTCAGTCAATTACAAATATCTTGCTAAAACATCGGTGTGTTAGTATCTGAGAGTCGTTCACAGCACATACTCCAAGTGTTACATATTTTGCAAAATCTTTGCATAAAACTTTAGTATTACCTGTTGGACTCAATCCAATTTGTGTGTTAGCAAAGAAATCATGAACCACTGGATAGATTTTAATAAAACGTTCAAGAAGTTATCATTGAATGTACATTACAACTTATTAACTTTTAGAGTCGATTCAATTTAAAATGGTCACCATAGCTAATTAGCAATAGCTACCACAAAACGGCTATATCTCTATCAGTTTTACAGATATTGAGTTGAAGATTGATCTGGTTGTAGCTGAGAATTATTCCAACACATACTCCAAGTGTGACACCTCACATTGTCTTCTGAGATTGTACATAATGTTAGTTCCAAGATTTATAGCCCTGTGTACTCAGTACTCTGCTCTGTGGCTCTGAAGTGTGGACCACCTACACATGGCAGGAAAAGAGAGTACAAAGCTTCCACCTGTAATTATTTAAGCAAATTCTGCACATTTGCGAGCAGAACCAGGTTACAAATGCAGAGTGCCTACAGTGTGCAGTGAATTGTAGGATTTGCTCCTGCTCAGTCTCAGACTGTAGACTGGGACATGTAAGGTGAATACCACCTGCGTGTAACACCAGCTTGCTGAGGGTACCAGATCAGTAAGGTGAGCTCAACTCAGACACAAGGACATCTTTAAAAGAAACATGAAAATTTCTAGTTTGACATATGAGAGAGCACTGCAGATATCAAAGTCTCCTGGAGACATGCAATCAAGAAGGGAATCAAAGTGGCTGAAGTCACAAGGCTTGTTGACCAGGCAGATAAGAGCTGCTACCACACCACCCTTTTATTGCTCCAGTGCTGTTCATCAAGAGTGGGTCTTCACAGCCATGTGAGGAAAAACTTTTTACATTTAAAATGTTTTACTGTGAGTAAATATGCAGTTTTATACTGTTCCAAGTCATGCAATCACATTGGATATAATAAGTTCTATGTTTCTAATTTTTTTAGAAAATGATTGAAGAGTTAAACCTCTCAGTGTCCTTTAATATTTTACACTTACATATATTCTCACACATACCTTGTGCTGCACAACTGAAAGTGGACAAATGGTAAATGGCCTGCACTTATATAGTGCTTTATCAAGTCTGAGGACTCCAAAGCTCTTTACACTACAATCAGCCATTCACCCATTCACACACTGATGATGGTAAGCTACATTGTAGCCACAGTTTCCCTGGGGCAGACTGACAGAAATGAGGCTGTCATTCGATCATTACCATCGGGCCCTCTGACCACCATCAGTAGGCAAAGTAGGTGAAGTGTCTTGCCGAAGGACACAGCTGAGATGGACAGAGCAGGGGTTCAAACTGGCAACCCACCGGTTCCAGGGCAAATCCCTACCCCCTGAGCCATTGTTGCCCACTGCAACAATATTGTTGCTGCTCTGTCCTGACAAAACTCTGCTCCTGGTTGTAGTTTAGTCTTCTTACTCAATATTTTAAGATATTTTAATTCTCACTATGTCACATTTCTCACTTTTTGCCAGTTAATGGTCTGAGAAAAATTAACATGTTTTAGTTAGTTGGAGAAGTTAAAAGGAAAAAGCTTTTGTTGTAAAAAAAAGGAAAGAAAAAACTTATGGCTAAAAACATTTTAACCAGCAGTCTGCATTTGGTGATACTACTCTTTTAATGAAAAGCAGTTTGTCTTAACATGGCACAATCATGATATATTTTGATGAGAAATGTGGTAAAATCATGCAGAAATTGCACAAAACTACTTAAAAACTTCAATCATGGTGATGTTGACATGGTGTGGCTGCATGAAGCTGAGCTTTTGGAGGCTTCTCCTCTCTCAATAGCATGGTTGATTTTTTCCGCCTGTAGCTTTCAAATGTTAGTGTTTCTTTAGCATGTATAAATAGCAGTCAGAAAAACCATGTTTCATTTCGCTCATAGGTGCTTTTTGCACATGTCATGTGACACAGTTTAATCATGAATTTCTCTGCCCTGTTTCATGCAACAGAGGTGAGCAACAGTGATGGGGATGCTGCTCAGACATATAAAATTATTGGTGTAGAAGGTTCATGGGACGGTGGCCAAGCTGCTAGCAGGTGGATGCAAGAGAAAATGCAACCCCCACTTTATCAGACGGATGGTGCAGATAAAAGAAAGAGGCAATGAAATCATTCAAGAGAAATAACATCACTTTCTGATTGCAACATCTGGCACATTTTGAACCATAACAAGGTCTTCTTCCATGAAAAGAGACCCAGGAGGCTCCACCATTGACAGAAAACACAACAATCCATGCAGGAATTCACCAAAATGCATGTTGACAAGCTCTAAAGTTTCTGCGACTGATGAGACAAAACTGAAGTTTTTCAGCTTCAGTCACATCAGTTGTGGGTTTTTATTTTTATTGTTTTTTTTGTTATTGTAGATTGGTGCCTCAATCTGTGCCTGTAAAAGTAAAAATAATTATATCATAATTTCTAATCACCAATTGGTGAATTTGTAAAAAAGTTCTGAAGTTCTTCAGAATTCATCTTTGATATTTCTTGCTATCACTCGCATCTTAACAAAAAAATAAAACTCAGCATCTCAACGCTTACATCTGATTCCTGAAAAAGACATTGAAAAAAGTATAACCTTGAAAATCTCCATACAGGAAATGTTTACACATACTTTTATTGTAATGGAACGCTTTTGTAAACAAAGAAAACACGAACTGAATGAACTCCATAGGAGTGAGGTTCATCAATAAAGTCTAATATGAGATATATTTAGGGTTCCAAGCCCGCGGAAGCAAGCGGGCGGCCAATGCAAGGCATGGCCGTTCGCCTGCTCCCAGCGGAGCAGGGAACCCTATTGTTTTTGTACCGATTTTTAGGGTTCCAAGCCCGCGGAAGCAAGCGGGCGGCCAATGCAAGGCATGGCCGTTCG
>NC_051451.1:1562899-1583129 GCF_001649575.2 Kryptolebias marmoratus | reverse complement strand
TTCTTATGAATTTATTTCTTTGGCTCTGTGTGGTATCAAATGGCAGTTAGCTTTTCCTCCCCGAGCTTTCTACACAAATTGTACCGTTACGTCTTACGAAGCGCCTTTGAGTACGCACCGTACTGGCGAGTTTCGCCGAGAGAGGCGGCGGAGCCACGCCGGCGGGGCATCGGGGTCGGAGCGCGCGGGTAGGGGCGGAGCGTGGGGGGCTTGGAACCCGTTGATAACTGCTTGCAGTTCTAGTTATTATTATGTTTATTAAACATTTCTTTTCCAAGAACAGTGCTATTTGTTGAAGATAAGATGCACAAATAAAAAAGGTTAGCCATGAATAGAAATAATTTATCCTTGAAACAGAACAACAAAAAATAAAAAAATGACTTGCATATATGAAAACAGAACGTTTTTTCTCAATTTCTTTCCCCATAAAGGATAAATATTCTAGAAAAATTACATTGATGAAGAAACAGGTATTTATGAATATAAAGACACTTTTTAATATTAGAATTTGTTCTTTTATCACTGAGAAAATTAGGCATTAAAAATAAAATTTAAATATATTAACTAGAACCTAAGACAGTGAATAATGGTTTTGCCTGTGTGTGTAACATTCTTTCAAAATATTTGTCTTAAACCGTAACAGTTTTAAAGCTAAAACAGCCTTTTTAAAGACAAAACATCTGGAAAGGTACATGAAAATGTATACTTTTACGAAGTAAAACTATTCACAAATTTATTTCAAAAAGTTTCGTTAAAATTCATCTAGATATTTTGCTAACAGACAGACAGGGTTGACATCACCAGTTAATGCTAATGTTTTACACAAAGATCTAACACAGAGTACTACTTGAAGTACTTGTTGTGAATGACTTCAACCACACCAAGTCTCAGCTTAATATTTATAAAATTGAATCCTTTATAGCCATTTAGGTGTTTTTCTTTAGGTCAGAGGTTAATTTGCTGTGGAAGACATCCTAAATGTGGTAGATTCTACAGGTACATCTAATTAATTTAAGAACTATTAATTTCAGCAAGTGTCATTACAATTTGTTCGGTGAGTCTTTAGAGTTTATAGTCACAGACAGGCACACACACACACACACACACTCTGGGAGTTTCTACCAGATTAAACAACCTTCAGTTTTCAGAGTTGTTTATTAAATTCTTTTGTGGCCAAAAACTATTCAGATTTTGGTCAGTAGATTTTACTTGTATCCATATTATTTCATGCCTTTTCACTGTGTTTATGACTTGTTTTGGACTGATGTTACTGTCTCAAATCCTTTAAAATGCGCTGTACCACAGAGAGACTAGAACATCAATTACATATTTGTCCTCGGTAAATAAACATCATTTTTCCAATAGATTTAAGAACTCTCACAGCTCAGTGATTAACAACTAAAAGTTAAAAAGAACTTAAACTGCCACAGAACAGCCTTCTTCATTGTTACAGCCCAGACACCCCAGTTAAATTTATTTTTCCAATATTTCTAGTCTGACATGTGTCTTAGGAAAAATAATATTGCCGCCAATGGTGGTAAAAAAGTAATAAAAACATGCCTTATTCTATTCTCTGTACAGGAACAAACGCATGTGTGATGCACATCAAGAAACACAAAATGTTGTGTCCTTATATGGAACAAGGTCCCTGATGGAGAAATTATCCAGGCATGATATTTGTCCACTTGTCTCATTAGAGTAGAGAGCTTCCTGAAGATCAATACAATTTTTAATGAATTAAAGATTTATTTCCTGATGGGATTAGTCTCCTTTATAACAACATGATGCAGGGCACAAAGGGTCACTTAATGGTTAGATTAGCAGGAAGGTGAAAGGAATCATATGCTGTGGCCTTTTGCTAACATGGTTAAATCAAATTTTACAAATCAATAATAAATTTGTTCTAAGATAAAAGCTATGCACCCCCGCTAACATTAAAGTAGACTAGAACATTTCTGGAGAAATTTTAAAGGATTCCAATGCAGCTGCTGTCTGAAATTCCAACATACATCAGCTTTCTTCTCTAAAGCCCAATAGTCATTTGGAACTTACTTTTTTAATAATCTAAGCTGACAAAATGCTAAATTTTCAAGAGGAGGAAAGAGAACCAAGATAAAAAGAAAATGTTAAAGCTGCTGCAAATGGCTCATCTGTGTGTCTAACTCCCTGACCCACACTCTTAAAGGGGACCTATTATGCAAAATTCCCTTTTTGCATGTTTTTGTTCTTCCATGTAGGGATCTACTGCTTCTAGACACAGTTCAAGCACAAAAATACACACCCAGCTGGTTTTTTTGACAATATGTAAATGTTTTCTGGTGTCTGCAAAACGACCTGTTTCAAATACCTTGTGATTGTTGCATCACAATCCTTCCCTCACCCCTCACCTAGCAACCCAAGTGGAGCTCCACCCACGGCTGGTTTTACTGCTGAACAAAGTCTGCTGGACTATGTCAGCAACAGCTGTGTGACAAAAAAACAAATGTTTTGTTGTCGGCTCCGATATAGAACATGTGCATGTTCTCCCAGTCACAAAGAACAGAGCTGCGTGGCTTCATTTTATTTTTGAGGACAATGCCCTCGTGATATTTCCAAAGAAAGTTGTAGTTTGAACAGCTCAGCTGTCCCAGAAACACGTCTCTGTTAAAGTCACAGCAGCTTTGTCTGAACTAACATTACAAATATGTTAATAAAAGAGAAGAAAAGTTGGAAAAAAAAAAATAAAACTGATCTTTACCAGACGGTGGACCGCACACTTTTCGGGTTTGGACCTGCTGATTGTCTGTGTCCAACTCAACAAATGTAGGTTCGGAACCGCAAAGTGTCCTGTGAAGTTATATAAAATGTAAGACCATGAAGTTTCTTTTTACCAGAGTTCAGAGCCCAGAAACAATGTAAATGTGGGACCCGAGTAGTGAATTTAATATAATAAACTGCAGGAAATGTGTCAGGCTTTAAACTCGAGCCAATAATTTATTTAAAAACATGTAAAAAAGATAAAATGCCGTATTTAAAAGACAGGTGTTAAAAAGATAAAATGCAGTGCGGTAGTAGGCGGCAGAGTCAACAAATAAGTCTGTGGAAGTGTTAAAAGTCAGAGTCTTAGTTAGACGAGGTGGGGGCGTGTCCTCCCTCCGACGCTCCGTGCTCTCGTCTCCAGCTGACCGATCCTGTGTGGCAACCAACAGGGGGATCTTCTCCAGTAGAAGGTCTTGGCGACGATCCAGTCCCCCTTTCTCCACAGCAGTCAGTCGTCCGATCCTTAACGGCGAGTCGGCTGTCTGAACCTCTGCAACACCGTCAAGTCTTCCGTCCTCCACAACAGCCAGTCGTCCGATCCTCGACGGCGAGCCGGCTGTTCGAACCTCTGCACACCCTCCAGTCCTTCCGTTCCGCTGCCCTGCATCCTGGGTCTATCCGGCACCCCTTTTTCTCCCTCTTCAACTGTCCAGCCACCCTTTTATCTCCGATTCCTCAGTCTGCATGCTACTTTGTTGATGAAGAACACCTGCGCTGTCAAAGTGGGCGTTTCCGGCTGTGGGTGGTAACGTCACCTCAAAAACAAAACAAAATCAGTAAAACATGCAACACAGCAACCCAAATGAAAATAACCCAAAATGAACTAATAAAGAAGCAAACAACTCCAAAACACCAAAGTAAATAACTTGGAAACACCAAAGCAAAACATCACAATAATTCAAAAAGGTCACATTACCACATAAAGGATAATAGCAGGTCATAGAGAACACGTGATGAGATGATGTCATGAAAACCAGGAAGCGGCTCTCCACGAGGAGAATGGAAAAACACTGACATGGAAAAATACCAGATGTTTTGCTTTTCGAGTAACAAAAGTACATCGAACAGGAAGTTAGACAGACGTAGGCTGAGTGCTCTGAACTTCGGTAAGGGTCTTTTTCTCACATCTCCCTTTCAGCGCTGAAAGTGAATAAATGTGTTTGATTTTAAGATGGACTCTTGGCTGTTTTTTGACTCTCTTCCTCCGTGCATCTTCCTGAACCCGTGTGAGGACAGAGAGCAGGTGTTTCAGTATTTTGGGAGTTTTTATCTGTCCTTATCAGTCCCTGTCCCTAAATCAGACTCCTTAGAGTTTGAATTAATAACGATATAAATGTGCGTCAGATCCGCAGAGTTTAATCCTTCAGTGAGTTTTTATGTTTTGAGGCGGGACACTGAGTTGGGGGGCGTGGCCAACAGCAGCTTATTTGCATAAAAGTGACATAACCCTAAAACCGCTCATTCTGAAATGAGCTCAAAACAGGCAGAACTGATCAGGTGAAATCTAAATATCTGAGAATGACTTTGTGTATTAAATATAATGAAGATGTTTCGTACAGCCCACAAACCTATCCAGACTTGTTCAAGGAAGAATAATAGGTCACCTTTAATAAAAACAGGCAGACAGATAAATGTAAAGTAGAACTAAGGACTGATCATCATGCGTGTACATACATGCATTTCTAGTGTTTAATGTAGAGAAGTAGCTGAATTGTGTTGTTGGTGAGAGGGATTTATGGGTTTCCCTTCTAAACCGTTTCTACTGTGACCCAACCAAAGACAAAGAAACAGAAAATGGATGGATGAATGTTTGCAAAAATGTTGGATAGTTCAGATAGCTCAAAAGTTAAAGAGTGCAACATCATCACACTCTGAGCTGTATCTTCTTTGGAAAAAATCTCAAAAAAACATAAAACTTAAACTGTGACTTTATAAAACCATAAAATAAATCAAAATACCAATTCAGTCAAGTAAGGTCCAACATTCTGTGACCATATCATTAATTTTGCCAAATTGTTTATGTAGAATTCGCTTTTTGTGTGTGTGTAAATATTGTCTACACTGTACAGTGTACTGGTGCCAAAAGTTATAATACACTGTTCATGATCAAGCCACACATTTTGAAGTTTTTTTTTTTAATTGCTTTGTCCAAACCGGTAACAGGAGAAGAAAATTGTTACAGAAATTGAAGTATAACACGCAAATAGTAACAAGAGTATTTTATTGCTTACCGTATGAATTGACATCCAAAATAAATTAGTTTATCTAGAAAGGCCTTTTTTTCCCATCACATCAGCTACACTGATACTGGTTTTGTCAGTCTTTATGGAAAAATGTGTGATCAATACATTCCAGCTAGGTTTCCCTTTTTGTAGGGACAGCAGATTACACAAAGTGCAACATAACAACAATAAGTGCAACAAACCAGAGCTAAAGTTAACATTAAGTATGCTGAAAGACCTTCATTTTTACAGCTAATTTAACCTTCCAGAGTTTATGCTGCATTGTTACTTTCAAACATCTAATCATATGTTCAGATGAAAGGAGAGATTTAAAAAAGGAGAAGGTTCATTGCAACTCTCACACACATATGGGCAATACAAAAATAAAATCATTATTACAACAAAAAACAAACAAACAAAACCAACAAATACAAATGTGCAAATCTATCTGTACGTAGAATGTAATCATCTGAAGAAATGGAGCTTAAAAATGTAATGGGTAAAAAACAAAGGTGATAATTATGGAACAAAATTAGTTCCTATGCTTCTCTTACAGTCATAAGAGTCCAGGTAAATAGCAAAATAATAATTTTAGATGTCTGCTCTTAAGACGTGTTATTAAAATCAAAATAAACCTAAATACAATAAAAAAATCAAAAGGGAATAAAGCTTTAATCAATTTAAAATTCTTAAGGAAAAAAAATAAAAAAATTGAATAAGAAAAGCAAATATTTGTGGAAGAAAGTCATTCAGTGGACTGTAGGAAAGTTATTGAAAGAGAAAATAAGGGGAGGATTTGTGTTTATTCACTGAGATGCAGCTGAAAGGTGAATGAAGAAAAAAAAAGGAGAAGTGAAGAACATCCAGGATGAGAATTCAAACTCCAGAGTTAATGAGAAAAGTGTCAGACTGAGAGGGAGTGACGATACCACCAGATGAAGATAAGGCAGAGAGGAAGAAGGGCCAGAGAGAAATAGAAAACGAGGATTTCCGCTGACAAATAGGTGAAGAGGGAGTGGGAGGGAAGAAGGGAAGGTGAGATAATTCAGAAAAGTAATGCAGTATTGAGCAGAAGTCTAATCTGTCAGTGCCTTTCAGACTGAGCAGCTGCCAGTCTCCTCAAACCTTCTCCCATCTAAAAGCTCGTCTCTTATCCAACCTCACAGCACATATCAGAACAAATCAGATACATATCAACCCACAATATTTCATAAACCACTGAATGGGTTTCAATGAAATTCTAGGAAAGTAGTTAACTGCTGCACATCTACAACTAATAAACTTTTAGAAACAAAGTGATTCAATACATTCGTCACAGCTAATAAATATGAGCCATCACAAGAATAGCTACACCTGAGTGAGCTTTACAACTATTGAACTCAAATTTGGCGTGATAGTAGCTGAGACTCATTCACAACACATACTCCAAGCACTACTAGATCATGCAAGATCACACAAGATATCACATGACATCATAGATTCCATTATTTTCATTTTCAATGTTTGTGAAATTGTCATGGTGTGGGGAAAAGGAGGCGAACCGAGATTGCAGAGTCATGGTAAAAAAGGAAAACTAATTTATTACAAAGAATCAAAAACAAAGAGCTGACGTGGCAGCAAAAACTAGACACAACAAAATCCAAAACACAGAGGAGCAACAGGAGGCAAGACATGAAACAACAAGGAGGTGGCAAGTGACCAGGTTTTAAACACAGAGGGTGACGCAGTAAGACGGCGCAGGTGAGTGATGACGATTGCATGGCAATCATTGCATTGCGTGGCAGGAGAAGGAGAGATAGACTGAGAAAAAGTGAATGATGGCTGAGGCACAGGGCACAAGAAACAAGATAACTGAATAAAATAAACAATAAACTCAAACTGAAACAAGACAAACTGAATACAAAAACCCAAATCCTGACACAAATCCTTACAGATGGACAAGAATGCAGCTATGCACCTGTTTTTTAATCAACCCCAAATAAACACATCACTCCAGAATTCATTGAAATCTGGGTAACTATTAAACTGAAGTCACTATTAGTGCCTACACGGTTTTACATGCATTTATTATTCCCGAAAGGCAATTTGATTTACAGCTGGCAGTAATACATAAACAGCAGTACACTAAATATTTCAATTTATGAGGCTGATAACTGCTGGAAAATGATGTCTTAAACCAGGTGTTTTCTGCATGGTGGCGGAGTGTATCTGTGCCCTCATGGGACCATCAAAATACCAAACCACAGGGAACAGTTTGGATCAACTCAGATAGATTGAGGTTTTTTTCAAAGGTCTGAGCTTAAATGTGTCACTGAGGTCAAAACCTTACAAAAACCAAGAGACTTAAACATTTCTGTTTAACGGAAAGCAGGCAAAATAATACAGTGTACATGCTGATTCTTTCATCCCCACATCCATTTATTCCCTCTCAGTACAGGACTAAAAGCACCGTCTGTCCATCACAGTTTGAAGATGTTAGATGACCTGATTATTCCTCGATAGAGAGAAGACAGAAAAAAAAGTTCTCCAGAGTGGCTTTCTTGTTTCCACTCATAAAATCTTGTGCTCCTTCCTAACCGATCCATTCTTCTCAACAGTCCATTGACTGTGACGCCATTTCAGTTTATAAAGCAAAGAGAAAATCTTTGTCCAGATGGTTCTAATCTGTGATTTCATGATGATTAATTGAGCTACAAATACCAACAGAATCTCCTGAGAACTTGTGTTTTCTGACAATATTTCACACTTTCACTCATATTTTGCACTTCTTTGTGTGTTTCTTTTGGACTTTCAAAATAAAATAAAATGGAAATAATTCCTAATGCTTACAGCAGGATTTTTAAATCTTTAGTGCCTTAAAGATTGTTGTGGATGTTTTGCATTATTGGGTAAAATATGATCTATTATATTTAACTATGTGGAAAGTACACATAATAAATCTATCTTCAGGATTTATTCAAATCAAACTAATCCTTATTTCAAAAATGTTGCTCTATCGCCAACCTAAATTATTATTATGATTTATAAAACAAATATTTAAAAGTCATTTGAAAGTCTAAAATGTCCGATAAAAATAAATAAATGTCCTGAGATTAGGTTAAATTTCTCCAGCTTTTATTTGATTTGCTCTTAAAAAGAGACCAAGAAGAACATTAGCTTGACTTACATAAGCTTAACCTTAAACCTGCTCTACCAAAAAAAATATATATACTGTGTTCACTTTAATACCTAAGAACTGATCAAAGAAGTCTTCACAGTTCAAGTAAAGACAACCACACAGATTCAGGGAAAATGATGCACAAACAGAAACATTTAAACAATCGTCCTCTGATGAAAGGTGAGGGTGGGCGATTAGGTTTGTGTCCATGTCTGTATGTGAGTACTTGTGTACATGTGGCTGACCATAATATCTCATGAACCACTGAGCAAATTTGAGTGAGACTCGCTGAAAGTAATCATTGGATATACATCTAGAAATTCAAAGGTGTTTGCGTTAACCCAATTCAAGAATGCCACCACAGCCGACTAACCTTCAAAAACAGAAAAACGGCTATAATTCAGCCAGTTTTACAGACATTATGCCAAAATTTGGTGATGGTAGCTGGCATTCATTCACAACCCATACTCAAACCATTCAAGATCACACGTATCACATGAGCTATGCATTATAGTTTTTTTTTTTAAGGTTCTGTTCAAAATAGCTACAGCTCTGTCTTTTCTTAACATAAGATGATCTTAGTTTTAAACTCTGGCATGAAAGGCAGTGGGTGACATGCATTCCATCAAGAAATGCTAGGGCTTTCATTTCTCATGCACTTACACACACAAGAAAGCACATCCAAACACACTCAAGCAGAAGCTGTAACAGCTGAACATGGCAGGTGGTTCAGACTGAAACAAGTGACTGCCCTTTCTCTGACCTCAAGAAAAGCAAAGGAGAGGAAAAAAAACAACAGGGAAAACAAGAAAAGAAGAGGCTGCATGTTGTTGGTTACTTCATCCTGCCAGACAAGCAGAGACAGTAAAAGCTGTTTAATGTGAATCTGAATGCCCCACTGAATACAGGTCAAAATTCACCAGGGAAAAACAAATGTCTTGACAAAAAAACAAAAACTAAATTATTGTCTCAGTTTTCTTGTCTGCTGTGGAAAAGCTTTGACTTTCAGCAGTTGAGGACATACAGTAAAACTTTCAACCAGCTAAACTACGGACTGAGCTCTAAAACTACAAACTGCAATCAAAAGGAAGTTCATCATCCTATTAATCAAATCCCATCTTACAATCTGGCTCAGACAAAGGATAGGCATAATAACACTGAAACCAGAGAGAACATGATTCAAGTTAAAGAAATTATCAGGAAAAAAAAGACAAAACACAAAAAGGCCAAATTGTGTGGGTGGAACTAAACAAATGAAATAGCACATTAAGTTGGTCAGTTTTAATAATTTTAACCCGAGCAATAAGTTGTAAATATGCAAGTTTCAAATATGCTGTGTTTCATGCCAGAGATTTAGACTAAAATCATTATATGCTGCTCACATGTGCTGCAGATTATGAGCTAGGTATTTCATTTAAGTGGTAATTCAACCTGGAGCGACTCACGACAAAGAGAAGCTGCAATTAAATGGTTTTATTGACATGAATGACATAAGGTATTTGGCGCTCGGACCTCGGCGGAAGACGCGAGTGTCGACAATAGCAATGCGCTTTGACGAGAAGCTCAGGTTGAGCATTAGAGGCGTCTTCCCCGGGCTGGACACTGGTGGTGGAGGTCAAAGAGGGGAAGGACGTTTAAAAAATATAGAAATAGATCAAATCACATCATAAGAAGAGCAAAAATTCACTATTATAATGTGAGGTTAGTTGAACAGAAGAAGAATGTATCATCTTTGTGGAGAACCATTAATTGTATTCTCAATAAAAATCATTCTAAAAAACAGTTACCCAATGAATTTAAAATAGGCAAGTTCACAGTCTCAAATCCACGTCAAATTGCTAAAGGATTTATAGACTTTTTTTCTGATGTAGGTCCATCATTAGCTGCTAAGATTCCACCTAGTCATATTGGACCCTTAGAATATATGAATTCTCCAATTTCCAATGATTTTAAATTTGAACCTGTTACTGAGGATGAAATTAGAAAAATAATTATCAAATTAAAAGATTGTTCACCAGGACATGATATGATTGACAGTAAATTACTCAAAGCAATTTGCCCTGATATTATTAAACCATTACTTTATATTTTTAATCTTTCTTTAGACCAAGGTGTTGTGCCTGTAGAGTTGAAAATAGCAAAAATTACACCAGTCTATAAAGAAGATGACCCTGCTATTTTTGACAATTATAGACCAATTTCTGTCCTGCCAGCATTGTCCAAAATTCTTGAAAAACTTGTTTACACAAGAGTAATTAAACATTTGGACAAAAATAAAATTTTATATGCTCATCAGTATGGTTTTAGGAAACAACATTCTACTTACATGGCACTTGTTTACTTGTTGATTGAAATATACAAAGCAAAAGATAGAAAAGAAAACACTGTAGGTATTTTTCTGGATCTTTCAAAAGCATTTGATACTGTTGATCATATCATTCTGTAAAAAAAACTTTCACATTATGGTATACGAAATAAGCCACTACTTTGGTTTACAAGTTATCTCTCAGACCGGTATCAAACTGTAAATTATAATGGGACAGAATCACTTCCTCTTCTCTTAAAGTGTGGTTTACCACAGGGTTCCATTTTGGGTCCCCTGTTATTCTTACTATATATTAATGACCTCTCTAATGTTTCAGATAAACTTTCAATAATTTTATTTGCAGATGATACAAGTGTATTTTATTCACATAAAAACCTTGAAACTCTAATAAAGGTAGTTAATGGCGAACTTGACAAGTTATCCACTTGGTTTAAGTCCAATAAATTGTCACTTAACAAAAAAAAACAAGTTATATAATATTTAGTATTAAGCCTTATACATTTAAATCTACATTGCAAATACAAATTGATAATATTTTCATTAATAATGTTAAATCCACACGTTTCCTTGGTGTCATGATAGATGATCAGCTATCCTGGAAACCTCACATTAGTGCTGTAAGTACAAAAATAGCCAAAGTTGTTGGTATACTAGGTAAAATTCGGCATCTGATTAACAAAAAAGTTGCAACTATGTTGTATTATTCAATGCTGTATCCATATATCAATTACTGTAATATTGCTTGGGCTAGCACCCATCCATCTAAATTAGAATCTATTTTTCGACTACAGAAGCGAGCTTTAAGAATAATATTTTGTGTAAATCGTAGACACCCCTCACAGTTGTTGTTTGATCAGGCAAGTATTTTAACTGTTTATCAAGTTAATCAATTTCAAATTACTTTATTTGTTTATAGTTCTATAAAAAAGTTACTTCCTCAACATTTCTGTAATATTTTTACTTTTAATAATGAATTTCACCAGTATTCGACTCGTGGTAGTTGTCTTATTAGACCTCCATACTCTCGCATAACTCAAGCACAGTTTAGTGTTTTATACAGAGGATCAAAGATTTGGAACAGTCTTCCTAAATCCCTCATTGAGGTTTCTAAAGAACAGTTTAATCAGAGAGTCAAATCGTTGCTTCTGATGTGTTTGAATTTCCCATATGGGTTTGTTTATTAAATGTTTTTTTTTTAAATTGTTTATATAAAGAAATGTTTTTAACACTGTATTTTTATAATAGATAAATGTTTTTAAATTATTTGTTTAAATGGAGATTGCCGCTTTTCAAGCTCCTAGAGGGTTTTTTGGCGATTCTCCGGCACATTGGTTTTTATGATGTAAAGTAATGTAGAATATAATGTTGTTTGGTTTTGTTTTTCTTTTTTTGTTGTGTATTTTTCTTATTGTGCAAATAAATAAATAAATAAATAAATAAATAAATAAATAAATAAAATGAAGCTTGAGGGAGCTGGGAAACTGGGGGTGGAGAAGGGGTGGAGGTGGGCTGAAGTTCAGCCGGCGAATGGATGGGACCATGATGGAGGTCCTTTTAAACGAAGGCTTGCTCGCTGATTGGATTAGCTGGAGGCGCGGTCGGATGCTGATGGGCTGAGATGGAGGCGCGGTCTGATGCTGATAGGCTGGAGTGGAGGTGCTCGACGCAGCGATTAGATGCAGGTGAGGCTGAAGCAGGTCTTCCAGTCTGAATTTATGCCTAGGCTTCATTAAGAAGAAAAACCTAATCAGCAGCTTTGTTTTTTAAAGATGTCCCAAACAGAAAAATCAGACTGTAACAAGATTTATTTGTCATAGTTTTGTCCGGCAAGGCAAGATTTAAATCAAATTCTGAATTGCCAAAAACCATGAAAGAAAAAAATTCCATCGTTATCTTCAGTGTGTTTTGAATTTAGATGTTGATCAAAGACCAACATTTTAATTGTCAAAATGAATTGCAAACAGCTTTTTCAGAAAGATATTTTAATTAAATCATTAAATCAACTAAATATATAAGCCTAGCCATTAGTCTTAATTTAAGATATTTGGGTACAATTGGATTTTATTTATTTAAACATGCATGATAAATACTGATAAATGCTGATCTGATAAATACATTTGGAAAATTGAATACACTAATAGGCCATAATCCTGCTAAGAAGCTGCAGTTAGACTGCAGTAAGCTTAAAAAACTGAAGGATTGTTGCCACGCAACTTCATTAGCCAATAACAAGTGAAGAATATGTAATGGACTGTACATTTATGTTTTTCATATTTATTAGGATTTGTTGTGACAACTATTAAACAGTTAAAATAGATTCTGTCCATTAGTACCTCTGCACATCAGAAAATATTTAACACATTTGATTGTAATAATAAAGTGATTTGTACATCATGAAAGAGAGTGAAAGCTAAACAGGCTTCTTGACTGTGGTGTTAAAAGTGTCAGATCTTTCTGCGCTGAACTAAACAGCAGCAGGTAGTCGATTCTGATTTATAACTAACAGTTTTCTAAAACATCTGAGGAGTATTTCTGTTTTCCCATAAGGATCCTTGGTCTATATTCTTCACTTTCCATTAATATAACAAGCTGTTTTATGAACAAAATCTCTGGGTGAGCAGAGTTTTTTTTCTTTTCTGAACCTTTTGTCACGATTGGCAGAGACGAAGGAAACCCAGAGAGCAAACTCATACTTGAAACTAAAAGGAACTAATTTATTAAAACAAAAACAAAAAGCTGACAGCAAAACAAACAAACTAAATCCAAATACACGGAGGAAACACGGGAACAGGACGGAACGAAAACTCTAAGAACACCTAACAGCACCCAGGGACGAGGACAAATGAAAGAATGACCCGACAGAGTAGTGGAGGAAATGACTGGGTTTTAAACACAGAGGAAAACGAGGTAAGTGGAAACAGGTTGCATGATTGCAAAGTTTGGGCAGGTGTAGATGGGCGTGGCAAACAAACAACGTGCAGACTGAGGGGAAGTGAATATGACAAATAAACCAGAACACAAACTAACTGAACAATAACTCAATACAAAAACAATTCAACCTAGAGAGAGTCACGACAAAGAGAAGCTGCAATTAAATGGTTTTATTTGACATGAATGACATAAGGTATTTGGCGCTCGGACCTTGGCAGAAGATGCGAGTGTATAAAAATAAAATAAACCAGAACACAAACTAACTGAACAATAACTCAATACAAAAACAAAAAGCAATAAAACTAAAACACAAAACCCAGATCCCGACACCTTTATTTTTTACCTCGGTGTAGCAAAGTAGTGTCAAATGGTGAGTGAAATGCCCCATTCTTGGGTGAATGTATGCACATACCAAAGCAGAAAGTCTGAGTTAATAAAGTAACATCAGTAACTCAAAATCACTTGGGTAAAAACAGTTTATGTCAGGATTAATGGTTTTTGGTAGTTTTCTGTTTCTGAGTTAATTGCTTTTATTGTCTATATTTTCCTCATGTTCAGTCGTTCACCAGTATTTAATTTCCCATCAGTAGTTTTCTTCAATAAGTTTCCTGCTCATCAGTCCTGCCCCTACCACCCACACCTTTTCCCTGTTATTTTTAGTCTCACCTGTCACCTCTTACCTCATCTTTTCCAGCCTATTTATTCTCTCAGTTATCACTTATCTTTAGTCAGTCATTTTAGTATTTTGCCTGAGTCTTCATTCTTTCTGTGAGCTTGTATTTTGCTGCCACATCAGTCTTTGTTTTTGTTCATCTTTATTCTTCTTGAGTTCTCATTTCCGTCTGCATCTTTGTGTCCTACCACCCTTGTTTAATTGACTTAATACAGGAAGTAATAAACTTTGTTTCAAAGGTCCAAATCTGATTTCTAGATAAGGTCAAAGGTCTGGAACAACTAGTGATGAGCAATTTTTTTTTTAATTTTAATTTTAACCTAAGCTGCTCTAAGTTTTGACAGTTAACCTTAATGGTCTCTGTGGTTTTATAACAAACTTTACTTTAGATGTGATTTTGATGCATCAAACATGAAAGGCATTCCCTGTCTCGTTGTACATGAGCCATACAATGACATTTAAAATGATTCTGTTTTAATAAATTACTTTTCATGTGTTTGTAACACCCAGCTTAATGCCAGCTGGGCACCACAGGTTCCCAGACAACAAGGAGGAAAACAGTTAAACAGCACCAAGGGAGGACAGTTCAATCAATCAGGATTTTTATTCCCCAAGAGGGGTAAAAATGCTCAGTTTTCTTTTTAAATGAGAGTAAAAACACAATAAAAGAATATTAAAATGTTCCAGTCCTGAACAAGCTAAAATGGTCCTACAAGGGCAACATCCAAGGAATCCGATTGGGACAGCGAATCCTGCGCTCCGTCCAGTCTGACGTCACAGCCCCGATTCCACCGCCTCCTGCAAAAGTTGCAGCTCACTCCAGTTGCTCCACGCAAAGCGCCGCCCCACAGGCTTCCTGTTAAAACAAAACACCTGGGCCAGAAAAGCGATCACCGAGCGGCGGATGTCCTAGTTACACCAGCAAGAGTCCCTGCAGACAATCAGTGGAACGTTACTTACGGACCAGGGCAGAGTTCCCCCTCTGCCCACTGTCGATCCGACACGTCGTTCCCACTGATATCCGTCGGTGCAAACCACTTGCTCGTTCGGGGTCTTCTTCTTCTTCTTGTTGGGCTTTTTGGCGGTTGGCAAAAAACTTTTCGTAGCATTACCGCCACTTACTGGTCTGGAGTGTGGTTCATGATGGTCTAAACAACTATCTTCATCTATAAATATTCTACTATAATTCTATCTATATTTTCACCTTCCCCCTTGACTCTTACGTACTTGTGCTCCTCTTTGATTATCATATCTATATTCTCACACCCTCACTATAATTAAATTCTGTGAAATAATTTAGTTTTTTTAAGATATCTAATAATTATTTGTATTTGTTTACTCCCTAAATTCTTCCTCAAAATATCTACTAAATTAACCTTTTCCTTAATCCTTTCAAACTCTCTCTTCATATATCCTCTCTCTGCTTCATATTTATGGCATTCTAATATAACATGTTCTATGGTTTCATATTTATCACAATAATCACATTTACCAGTCTTATGTTTTTGAATTTTAAACAGTGTATAATTAAGTCCTGTATGTCCAAATCTTAATCTTGTTATCACTCTTTCCTCCTTTCTATTTCTTCTTCCATTTCTTTTTTCTCCTACTTTTCCCTGAATTTTATAAAACCATCTTCCTTTTTTATCTTCATCCCATCTTTTTTGCCAGACTTTCATCAAATTCTCTTTAGCAATACTCTTTCCTTCCGACTTACTTATCTTGACTGTAATGCTAACAGGATTTTTAATTGCCCTCTTTGCCATTTTATCTGCCTTCTCGTTTCCATCTACCCCAATATGTGCTGGAACCCACACAAATATTACCATCATCCCCATGTTTTGTATTCTGAATAGTGTATGATATATTTCTAATAAAATGTCCATTCTACTATCTGTTTGATTGTTTTTAATACTTAATAAAGCAGAGCTTGAATCTGAGCATATTATTGTTTTTAATGGTTTTATTTCCTCTACCCATTGTAAAGCTAGTAATATTGCTAACATTTCTCCTGTGTATACTGATGTCCCATCTGTAATTCGTTTCCCTATTTTTATATTAAATTCCGGAACTACAAACGCTATACCTGTTTTCTCAGTTATTTTTGATGCATCAGTATATATTTGAATGTATTGATAATACTTATTTAAATATAATTGTACCAAATCCCTATCTATGATGCATGATTTATCTAGTTTCTTTTCCATTACTGACATATCTACCTTTGCTTCTGGTAGAATCCATGGTGGTATAATTGATACTGGTGTTGTTTGACTAATTTCTAATTTATTCATTTTAAATTTTTCAATTTTATTTTTGATTGACCATCCATAACTCCTCAATTCTTTCTTTTCTTTTTCCCAACATGGATTTAAAATTTCCAGCGTTGGATGATCCACATTATTTCCTTGCAAATTTAGCCAATAGTTAATTTCTAATTTTGTTCTTCTTAAATCTAATGGCATTTCTCCCATTTCTATTTCTAAGGCTGCTACTGGTGTGGTTTTAAATGCTCCAGTACATAATCTTAGTGCCTGATTTTGGATAGTATCTAATTTAACCAAATGAGTTTTAGCTGCTGCACTATAAACTAGACAACCAAAGTCTATGTTGGATCTTATCATTCCTGCATAAATCTGTTTTAGTGATTTCCTATCTGCTCCCCAATCACTGCCAACCAAACACCTCATAATATTCAAAATTTTCTTACATTTATCTACAATTTTTTTAATATGTATATGCCATTTTAATTTTTCATCAAACCATAATCCTAAAAATTTTACACACTTTACCTGCTCTAACTCTTGTTTATATAATTTCAGTTTTATTTCCTTATTTATTTTTTTCTGTGTAAATATCATTACTTTTGTTTTATCAACTGAGAACCTAAATCCCCATTGCAACGCCCAATTCTCTATTTCAATAATAACCTCTTGTATTTTTCTAACAATAAAATCAACGTTTTTTCCTCTTTTCCAGACAGCTCCATCGTCTGCAAAAAGTGAACAACCCATGTCTTTTCCAATGTCTCTAAATACGTCATTTATCATAATTGAAAATAATAATGGACTTATAATACTCCCCTGTGGAGTTCCATTTTCTACTATATATTTTCCTGAAATACCTTCTCCTATTCTAACTTGTATTTTCCTATTCGTTAAAAAGTCTTTAATCCAATTAATCATTCTTCCTTTAATTCCCATCTTATTTAATTTGATCAATAATCCATCAATCCACATCATGTCATATGCTTTTTCTATATCAAAAAATATTGCCACTACACTTTCTTTATTTACTTGAGCTCTTCTAATGTCATGTTCTAAGCAAAGCGTTGGATCATTAGTGCTCCTTCCTTTTCGAAATCCACTTTGATATTTTGATATATATCCTTTACTATTCAAATAGTATCCTAATCTATTATTAATCATTTTTTCCATTATTTTACATAAATTTGATGTTAGAGCTATTGGTCTGTAATTTTCTGGGTTTGAGTGATCTTTCCCTGGTTTTGCTATTGGTATTATAATCGATTCCTTCCAATTTATTGGCAATTGTCCCTCCATCCAGATTTTATTATATAATTGTAATATTATATCTTTAGATTTTTCACTGAGTTGCCTTATCATTCTATACCATATTTGATCTTTACCTGGTGCCGTGTTTTTTGTCTTCTTAAGTGCATTATTCAATTCCATTTTTGTAAACTCAATATTCAACAGATTATTTGTTTCTTCATCACTCTTTATTAAATCTTTATATATACTTTTTGTATGTTCTCTTCCTTTTCTTTCCTTTTCACTAATATTATTTGAACTATGAATTTTACTAAACGTTCTTGCCAATATTTCAGCTTTGTCTTCATCACTTATTATAATTGTATCATCTATTTTCACGAGCCTTCCTGGTTGTTTCTCTGCCCTTTAAAATCCACCACCAACGTCTGGCAGGTCCCGGATACGCTGCCTCCCGGCACGCCCACCCCGCGCAGGTGGCTGGCATCAGCCATTTAGTTCTCAGAGTCCACAGTGGATAAAAAAAAATACAAACATGCAAATAGATCGAAAAATACAAACATGCAAATAGATAGAAAAATAAAAACATGCAACAAAAACACCCAACAATAAAAACCACACTTTAAATAAAAACAAATTTCCACTGTGCGACATGTTAACTAAATGAAATACCTGTGTTTTCACAGAAAAATATACACTACAACATAAAGGCAAAAAGAAAACACTGTAAAATAAAAATGATTGAGGAGAAAATTATACAGGTAGCTGTCTTGAGACAGGTAAAATTCAGGGTAACTTTGTGTGAAAAATGTCGCCATCAGCCTTCAATAAGTTGCCTTAACTGTGGCACAAATATGTTGTCAGACAGAGTAACTGATAGTAATCTTCATTTGTGACCTGATCTTTTTCTACCTTTATTGCTATGAATAATTGTCAACCAATAATTTAGTGAGGACAGAGTAATTGCATATTTCTCTGTTCACTCATCTTTGAAAACTGATTTTCTAAGTCTACCTTTTCTTTTCTTTGCACATTATCTCAATGAGGATGTAGTAAAACCCCTTCTTCTCTGCTGCCTTTGTTTCTGATAATGCTACTGACAGAAGGCAAAGCAGCAACCTGCTTCAGAGCTAACTTCTTACAGCAGCAGTGGCAAAACGGAGTCAGACAGCTTGTGCCTTGAAGAGTCGTAACATCTGTTGCTTTTACTGCAGCCTACACTGTACATTTACTGCTAGAAGTACAGGACTTCAGTCATGTGCAAATATTCTCACACTGACCATTCACACACAGGTTTACTTCTTCCCTCACTTACCCTACATACCCTTTCACCCTTGCTCACACTCTTAAAGGAGCCACATCACTCTACACCATACGGTAGTACAAACAGTCTGTGCTAGTCACTACTACAGAAAACATACACTTCTTTTCATTGTACCAGTGCATTTCAACACAATGCAGTATAACGTGGGCTGAATTTACTTGACTTGTCATAAAGTCCGGACTCCAGACTTTGAGAATCACTGACCTAATACCAATGTTTGTCAACCAAAGATAATCAGGGTCACACGTCTCTGTTAATGCTATCTTGTGAGTCAGAATCTGAAAAGTTAGTTTGCAAAGCTTTGGCTTACATGACTTTGTTCTCCAATAGCAACACAAAATAATATGTATCTGTTGCATTTTTGATCTAAAGTACTATGATTAAAATATACTATAAATCCTTAAAATGCCCGAAATTACATGCAGCAATAATATATAATAAGTTTGGCTAGACAAACAGTAATTCTTACACTTTGGTATCATTAGAGAAAGGCTTTATGGAATTAAAAATGGATACTGTTTCAACAAACAAAAGACAAAACACACCAGCAATCAGCACAACCACAAGCTGCTTCTTCCAAACCACATCTGGCTGCACCTTTATACCAGCAGGTGTTGGTATGATTGAAGAAGACTGCTGGGGCACCGGTCCAATCAGACGAGATGGTATTCAGGATGAAGGAGCCAGAAAAGAAGGATGAGGAAAAACAGCAAGCACCAATTCTGCAACTAGGACCTGACACGCTGATTTATGAGGTGGAAAAAGATCAAAAATGTTCAAACTGAGAGAAAAAGAGACATCATAGGTTATAACATTCATCTTTTTAATTGTTATGGTTCTTCTTTTATCCTGTTGCTTGTTAATATTTAACATTTAATAAAAAAGAAAAAAAAACTCATACAATGTTTTAAGAACTTTTTTTATAGAACAAGAAACATGAAAAGTTATTTTGTAGATCAGATGTAGATTTTTTCTTGATTCATATATTTAATTTTTTACTACTAGTCCAATGTGATTAGGCTTCCAGTTATAAGGGGAGTATGATCTCAATTATGTATCAGAACACAATAAAAATACTCTGGTTTTACCAGGTTTTAAAATTATTTAAGTCTAACCTCAATTGTACAAAACACATTCCATCCATCCATCCATCCATCCATTCTCTTCCTCTTATCCGAGGTCGTGTCGCGGGGGCAGCAGCCTAAGCAGGGAGACCCAGACTTCCCTCTCCCCAGCCACTTGGGCCAGCTCCTCCGGGGTAATCCCAAGGCGTTCCCAGGCCAGCC
>NC_051451.1:1544633-1561419 GCF_001649575.2 Kryptolebias marmoratus | reverse complement strand
TCGGCCCACCGACCCACAACGTCCCGAGTCGAGGTCAGAAGCACACCACCCCCACTATAAACAGTGTTGGTGCTGCACTGCTTTCCCCTCCTGAGACGCCGTATGGTGGACCAGAATCGCCTCGAAGCCGTACGGAAGTCTTTTTCCATGGCATTGTGTTGTTATTTATTAAACGCAAATGAAGATAAAGTGGAAAAGTTGTGTGTGGAAAGTGCTTCCATCCTTGGTGCTTCCACAGGATTTAAGAGGTTTAGTATCAGCCAGGAGCTGCTGATCAAATGTATTGATTAACTGATCATCACCAGTGAGATCACTTCTATAAAAGCAGGAGTTTTGTCATTTTGCTGCTCTGGAGCGTACAGGTGTGTGTTAACACAATGCCAAAGAGGAAAAACATCAGCAATGACCTTAGAGAAGCAACTACTACTGTCTATCAATTAGGGAAAGGTCAAAGGTAATTTCTGAACAATATTGAGTCCATCAGTCTGAAGAGATAAAGAACATTCACACGAGGAAAATGTTTAAGTCAGATGCTAATCTTCCCAGAAATGGACGTCCCAGCAAATAAACCCTGAAGACTGTCCAATGCTCAGAGAAATGCATAGTCACAGACTCTACAGGCCTCCTCGGTTAGCAGGTTAATGATTAAAGGTCATCAGCGGACAATGAGAAAATGAATGAACAAGTACAGCTTGTTTGAAAAAGTTGCAAGAGAAAACCTCTCCTTTCTGAACATGACAGCATGACTTACGCTTGTAAAATTTCATCTGAATGAACCACAAGACTTCTGGAACAATGTTTGTTTTGCCATAATGCACAGCGCCACAGCTGATAAAAATGAGACGAAACATATCAGGACCTCATGCTAATTGCAAAGCATGGTGGTTTAGGGGTGATGATTTTGGCTTGTTCAGCATCCACAGGATCTGGGCATGTTTTAGTCATTGAGTCATCTATTAAGTCTTCAGAATCAAGAATAGAATAGAATCAAGGTGTTGCAATGGACCAGTCTACAAACCTCAGTGAACTGTAGCCAAGTCCTTCACAACCATGTGAGAGACTGATAAAGCCCTAGAGAACACTACTACTGAGAGTTATTGTTGCTGAAGGAGGTTCTACACACTCCTGGTTCATCATCTGGACTTAGTTTTTTCACACACAGCTTTTCTAATTTGGCCTTGTTGTTGTTTATTACATAATAAAATGGGTAAATTTGTTGTGTGGAATTGCAGAAAAAAAATCAAATCATTTTGTTATGTCCTAATGCATAAACCCCAAGAATTAACAGAAGGTGCACTGTTTTTTTTCTTATCACTGTATGTAAAATTTTAAAAACTGACTCGACCACTGAGGTATGGTAATGTTTGTCAGTGGGCTGCTGTAATTTGAAAGATGACTCGTCTGCAGTAAAAGAGAATTTTATGAACAGATGGTTCAGACTTGACTCCTCATTTTTGATGTAGCAAGTGCAATCTTAGAATGCAGAAATGTACTGTCCATGAAAAAAGATGAGCTATTTCTAACTACTTGGAAAAGACAGAGTGAAAGGCTTGAACAGAATCAGCCAGTCTGACAGTGAATCAGATTGAGGTGTCTGAAGGACAGATGCATTTGCATTAATCTCCTCTTTCCAATTTTCTGCAATATTGGAGAAGTTTTTTTTATTTTTTCTGACTAAAACTAAAAAGCTACTCTGAAGAAAAAGTGGCATAAATGAAACTTATATAGCACCTTTCTAGCCAACCAGGCTACTCAAAGCACTTTACAATGCAATCTGTGCCCTCATTTACCCATCCACACACACAGTGTTCTACTACATCTCCACAAAGCTAACCTGAATAAATTGTTCTATAGAGTCTAAACAGTGCTTTATACACCATTCATACACCAATAAAGCACACATTGGAGACAATCAGGGGTCCAGTATCCTGCCCAGGGATGCTTTGACATGTGACTGATGCCAGGAATTGAACCTCCAACTCTCTGATTTGAGGATGACTGCTCATAGCACTGAGCCACAGCTGCCCCAAGGCTTACAGGACATCTGTTCCTGTAAGCCTCTAATGTGTGTCAATGACTAACATTTTATAGTCTTTATTACAGAAAAAAAAAATTGAAAAAAAAATCACATTTTCATTTTTTCCCCCTGAAAATGGCTCTTTATTCCTGAGTCCGATATGAATGTAACACTTTTGCCATAATTATATTTTAGAGTTTACACAAGTTACAGAGGACCCTGTTTCAAGCACCTTTTTTGTATTTTCTGTAATGTTTTATTCTTTCATTTGCAGCAAAGTCACTTCACTGGCATTAGTGATAGTACGGGATTGACACTGCTATCTTTCAATATCAAACTTAGTGTGTTTGCTGGTCACAAGATAGTTTATTTACCAATTTGTTCATCTTTCCACAGACAAAGTCTAAAGTTTGTTTAGCTGGTATGCTGCATAGAGGAGACAGTATTTATTAATACTAATATTCTCACCTAACAGAGGCTGACATTACCATGACAAAGTCCTTATAAAGGACTCATCTCTAAAGTAAATCACTTACAGATAAATACAAACTGAAATTTAGTTCACAGCAGCAGAAACTGAAGGTTCTCCCAATTGAGGATTTTTGAGCACATACAGTAAATGGATTTGCAGACCTGTACTTGCATGTTTTTGCTCTCTGGGAATTGTTTGGATAAGGTTTGTCAGCAGAGTCATGGGTAATAACTGTGATGTTGCTGCGATTTGACAACACACCTTAAGTTTTTCTGAGTTTGATTACCTGAAAGTGTTATGATATGTTGTGAAATCCCTCTGCTTACACTACTGCATATTCCTCCTGTAAATATTCCATTCAGATTTAAAGGTCTGGATGCAGCAATGGTATGTGAATGATGAAATTATGCTTCTCATTTCTCTTTTTAATTGTGTTTGTATTTATAAATGTATGCACTTTTATAGAACTGCTTCATTTTAGGCTGTACTTACAGGTGTTTATGTCTGTGTCACACCTGTGGCATTTACTGAAAGTCTATTAAACAACCAGATGGCTGCTATTTGTTCCTCTGTAAACACTAACGCTGCTGTCGCTTATTCTCACACGGTATAGATGTAACATATTGTAAAATCATTTCTTTGACAGTCTTTAGTGCACACACTAACTGTGGACTTGTTGATGTCTTTGTTTGAGGTTTACTGGAGGTCAAAACATTATCCAGAAATGAAACAGAAGAACTATTCACAGTTTTCTCACTTTTATTTCCAAGAGGTCCTATCTCACTTCTCAGTTTTCTGCTTACTTTGTCACACCAGTTATTGAAATTCTGTCAACTACTTTCACCCAAGCTCTCAAGCATATGCCACACACACTTTTTTTTTGTTTTTTTGGCCCCAGAGGAACACGCCGTTCATTGACACCACTGTCACTAGATTCCAACTCTCTTGTCTAACTTATAACATCATAAACTTACGCTTTACCCTATACACTAACCATGAACTAATTCTAAGCCCAAAACAATATCTTAATTCTCATAATTTCTTTTTGAACTAATAAAGACTGCAGCTTTGTGCCCAAGTCCTTTAAATTCTTTAGAAGCAGGTCCGACAGACTGCATAACAGCTTATCATTAAGTAAAAACACAAATGCTTTTTTACTTTAAGAGAAGCACCATATTCACATATTTTGCACTCTAAAACCATTAAAAAATGCATAGATTCATAGATTCTCTTCTTTGCACAATTTTATTAATTTGACTCAGAATAGCTGCAATAGTAAAGCTTTTCTTATCTATAAACCAACTTTGAAAGCCAAAGAGGCTATGATCTAAAAGCCAAATACATGCATTTTAATAATACAACTGAAGACTGGTTTGTATATGTCATAGTAGAATGCAGCAACCATGTCTTGAATTACTATTCTTTTAATGTCAACAAAAATCAGTTTTTACTCAAGTGAACAAAAGGATCTTTCACTTTGGCCTACAAACACAAACTCTGAGGATACTAGGCCAGACTCATTGAAATTCACAGACCAGCAAATCAGAGGTCGTGCAAGCTCTGGTTGCTATGGTGACCAGGGGTTGTTTTGGGAGTAAATGCTTTCTTGTCTTGTGTTATGCATAACAAACAAACTTACAGTCTTTCTTCTCATGAAAGACAGAAAGGCTTGAGGAAAGAAGCTCCTTTCCAATGTTGTGCTCTGAAGTCCTGTGAGAATCCTAATGTACAAAAGATGTGTACGCATGCATAAAAAATGCTGTTTGCCCTTTTTCACGCAAAAGTTAATTTGTTTCCATAATGAACTGACCTTGAAAACGTGCACAATTTCATGCCACAAAAATGTTTCAACACTCCAATACTTTATTAAAGAGTGAGCTGAGGTTCTGCTTCCATTTCAGATTCTGGGTGGTGATGGTTCCCAGTAACTGGGAGGACTCAACAGGGATGAATGGGGAGTGACACAGGGTGTAGAGTGCAGGTAAGGCTGAGCTCTTTCTGAAGCCCACAATTATCTCCAATATCTTCTGTGCGTTAAGGCTCTATCATACTCCATAAGAAGCCAAGATGTTGGTTCATGGTCACGTGGTTGCAAGCCGTTCGTTTTTGCACTCAGCTTTAACAGTCCACAAGACACTCCAATACAAACTCCTGGGAAGCTTCTCTCTCCTCCTACAGCACTAAAGCAGGTTTCTTCCCAACAGCTTCTTATCTCTCCTGTTCTTATACAGATTTTTGCACATCCACGAAGAGCTGCCTGTGTCTCTGTACAGTCTTTTTAAGTTTACTGTATTTTCCAGTGCGCCCTGTAGCGCGTACTGTATTATAAGATGCACTGTCAATGAATGGTCCATTTTCAAACTTTTGTCATATATTAAGCGCACCGGACTATAAGGCACATCGCCGTGCACCTCCCAACTTTTGTAACTTCGCTCGGACCGCACGTGCCCCATTCCATTCAAAATGGATGACTTTGCTGCTCTATCGGAGCTGGTTCTTCTGTATCAGCATTTCTATGATCCCTCTATGAGAGATCACAAAGATAATCAAACGGTTCAAAACTCACGGAAGAATACGGCACCGACGTAAGCGTCAAGTATAAACACCTCCACCACTTGCTCAGGTCCGCTCACCATGCACGGAGCCCTATACCTGAGCCTTAATGCTGCAAGTGGTGCAGCTTTGTAGTTTACCAAAGTCGTACTAAAACATTACAACTTCTTACATATATAAGGAGCTCCAGATTTTAAGGCGCACTGTCATTTTTTTGAGAAAACTGAAGGCTTTTATAGTCCGGAAAATACGATATAGGTCTATAAGTTTTGCTGAAACTGTTGTAAAGACAACTGTATTTTCTGGCCAGCTGCTTTTCAGCGGAGCAGTTGAAGCTAAATTACTCCATTAAAGCTGAACTGAAATCAAATCTTAAAAAACTGACATTTCAGGAATGTTATTTAGTCAAACACATCCACACAACATTGCAGGCACCCATTTATCTGACCTGAAACTTAAAAAAAACTGTTTTTAACATTTAAGTCAATAATTTCAGAAGTGGGTGATTTCTGGGCGGAGTTCCGTCCTGGGTTCATAACGTGTGCTGTGCCCCAGCCGGCCCCGAATGCTGCTACTGTCTGTTTACTTGTGGAAATGGGAGCAGCCTTTTTTGAACACGAAGAAATGCCGGAAGACTTCGCGAGAGTCATAGATATACGACCATATCAGTTTGAACCTGAGCATACAGCTGGATCTCCGGAATCAGATGAAAACTCTTCAGATTCGGATTCTGATGATCACAAGGACCGTCATGGCCGACAAAACAATGTGCACAATGACCGAGTTGGGAACGATGAGAACTGATTACACCTAGATTGTTGTCGTGACATCAGTACACAACACTGCAAATCAACATAAAGACAGCAGGAGAGAGCTAATGTTGCTAACTCGAAGCTAACAAGATGCTAACTTGTAAACAATGTGAGCGCGCTTGGTAGTAGCATTTATAAACTCTCACACCAGAGTAAATTAATCAACATCAGGTTCAGACTATGACATTTGTTTAATCACACATGGATTGTTTGTATTTTTTCTTTAACAACAAACTGCTGTGAATCACAAACTGATCTCAGGCTGTCAGCCTGTAAGCAGCTCACATCTTTTAATGACAGAACGCGTTCACATCACGTTGAAGTAAAACGTTCTGTTTCTCGTCTCCTTCTCTGTGGCGATGTCCCCCTCTCCATTTGCTTTTCTTTTAAAATTAAAAATGGTTGGCAAAGGGTCCTGTTTTTTTGGTGTGAAGCCAGTCCACCGTATTAATGAGGGTCAGAGCGGTGCTTCCCTTTAAAGTGGTCCGAACCAGAGTTCTGAGTTCTGCAGAGTGTGAATAATAGCTTCGAAAGCAGAGCTGAAATCTACAAACAACATCCTGGTGTGAGGCAATAAAGATGTCTATCAACACCGTAGACCAGGGGTGTCAAACTCCAGGCCTCGAGGGCCGCTGTCCTGGAGGTTTTAGGTTTTTTTGCTCCAACACACCTGATTCAAATGGTTTGATTAGCTCCTCACCAAATCATCAAGTTCTCCAGGAGCATGGCAACAAGTCATCCATTTAAACCAGGTGTTTTAAAGCAAGAACACATCTAAAACATGTGGGACAGTGGCCCTCGAGGAACGGAGTTTGACACCTGTGCCGTAGACAGTTGATCGGCACAGTTCTTCAGAGTTAAAGGTGGAATGGAATCAGGCCCCATGCTCAACTTCACAGGGGTTCAGCCTCCTGAAGATTCTGTTGGCATCTGTCTCAAGCATGGAGAGAGGTGTTGCTGTGTTGAAAGAGGGCGGCTGTGCTTGGGTTGTTTGCTGAGTAGGGTCCTAGACTTCTGCTGAGTTGGAGAAGAAAGACGGTGGTGGCTGTACTCAGTGATCTTTTGATGGCCTTTCCAGACAGACTGAGAGTCATCAGCTGGGAACTGGCGGTGGATTTCTCTGAGTACAGTCAATGAGCCTCTCTCACAGACCTGCTAAATCTGTACTAAAGCCCTCTGTACAGCGACAGAGAGATGTTTCTAGATTGTATTTAAGATTATAATGCTTTGGCATTTGATGCAAGCAAATTTTGAGGTTGAATTAAAGCTGATGTTTTTTTAGTATTTTATTTTAGCTTTACTTGTTTTTTTAACTATTGTTTATTTCTTTGTTTTTAATTGTTGTTTAACCTTTTTGTTTGACATAGTTGTAAATGACTTTGATAAATCTTTATTGTTTTTATGAACTATAAAAATTTTGGATTCTCCCTGTCTGGTTTTGGCTTCGGAACTCTGACCTACCGGTAACGACCTCACGCCTGGACCTGGATTTTCCCTCTCACCTCAGCCCCTCTCAGACCAGCCGGTCTGCATCACAGAACCAAGTAAGAGTGGACTTACCAGTTCCGGTCCCGACTCTTTTCGATCACGTGAGTGAGACGATCAAAGACTTTGAGTCTGCTTACAACCCTCAGGCAATAAAATCCTTAAAACTTCGTTGTGAGTCTGAGTTCTGCCAAGCCTCGCCTTGTCACTAACTTTGAATTCGGGACCTTAACGTTTCTGAAGATGTTGGCTACTCTCTTTTTCAAAATGAAATTTAACAGTAATATTCTCAGCAACATTTTACTAAGCATTGTCACAGTTTCACTGTTCCTGTTATTAGTTCCAGTAGTTTCCACAGCCCATGCCACGCCTCTGTTACCATGACACCACAATCATCCTCATCAGCTTCACCTGTCTGTTCCTGTATTTAAGCCCACAGCTCACAGTTGCCAGATTATTGAAAGGTTCATCCGAGTAAATGTCCAGCGTATCACAGTTCATGCCTGCCATGTTACCGAACCCACGCCTGCACCTTGACCCTCGACCACTGCCTGCCCCTCGTCGGATACCTTCTCGAACTCGGCCTTTTGGAAACGGACCCTGCTCTCCCTCTCTTGACTTCGCTTTCTGGTTAGTGCTTCTCTGGATTTGTCTGCCGATCTCGGATCTCCTGGTTCTTGACCCTCGCCTGCCTCCGGACTCTGATTACTGCCTTGCCCCCTTCACAAAGGACTTTACTCCAGGAAGTGCTACTAGCTTACCTGTCTGGACGATCTGCTGCTGCCCCGCCGAAGCCCCGGTCCAGGCTATAGGTAATCCAGATAGCGTTTTGCCACTAATAAAATCCTTAAAACTTCATAGTGGTTTGCGTGTTCTGAATCCTGATCTGCCAAGCCTTGTCAAAGCATACTCAGCATTTAAAACTCCCATGTACAGAATGTCAATTTTAGACTGCTTGGGGTAAAAAAAAAAATTTAACCAATGATTAAAGATCTATATAAGGGCTAGAATCATAATCATGACATAAAGCTATTGCTCACTGGGATACTGTATTTGTATATTACTCTTCATCTTATCGTAAGACTTGGTGATACATTATGGGACTAATCTGTGGAGGCAGAACACATGGTGGCTTTATAGCTTTAATGCCCAGCTGCATATCTGTTAGCAGAGGAATGACAAACAAGCTTGAAACTGGTTTTAAATAGATTGTAGAATATTATAGACGCAGCAACTTCAGAGAAGCTGTAAATATTGTTATTTTATAAGAGAAACAAGTTATACTTTGTCTGAAGCAAACAAAACCAGGAGGTGACTAAGTGGCCTAGTTGTGTTGTAGCTTAATGTAATAACTAATCTGAAACCAGTTATGGAGCTGGCAGACTGTGGTTTCTCTTTGTGTGATACAGTATGTATGCTACCACTATGGAGAAAAAGAGAACAAGTCCCAACAGCACATAAGCTGCAGCATCTTGTTGACATGGCCCACAACCAGTCAGAAAAAACCCAATGCCCTCCTGAGCCAAAATCACTATGAATGTGTCAGGCATGGGTTTTGTGTCTGCACCAACTTTTTACCAGTGAGGATTAAAGGTCTGAAGCTTGGCTTACCACTTTTAGAGGCTTCACTGTCAGCTGCAGGCACAAGAGAAAAGTACTGTGCAGAACAAATAGAATAATAATGAGTACTCACAGAACCTTGGCTGGAATAAAAGTGTTTGTTGTTGGGTACATTTGATTTGCCTAATCTTTGATCACGAGTGATCTGACTATATTTTTCTGCTTTAGTGCTCCAAATAATACACTTTGTTTGCATTACACATTTTAGACTCTTTAACAAGCTGCTTTAGACCTATAAAGCATACTTTTATGAAGACGTCAAAAAGCACAAAATTTGCAGCAAATGCTTTTAACCAGATGTTTCTTATCCTCATTTCATTCCTTAGCTCTGCGTCCTTCTAGAAATAAGGGTGTTACTCCTGATCTTCAAGGATCTTGCTCACCTGCCCCTCCTCAGCTCTTTTTTCCAACCTTCCTGATAGTCAGGATTCATCAGGCTGGAGTGGGACAAAAATTTGGCCTGGGCAATCCACCATAATCAGTCAGGGACAACACCTGCGAGTGATCCTTTTAACTGTGTGCATGTACTTAGACATTTCCAAAGTGACAAGTCATACATACGATAAACAAAGTTGAAAAATCAAAATAACCAGTATACTAAATCTGGGAGTCATAGATGGTCAAGTAGACCAACAGACAGTGAAGATTTCCTCAAGAAAACCTTCAAAAAGGTAAGAAACGGAGAGAAAAAGGTCAGTCAACATATAGGTAATGTTTATCTGGGTTAATGTATGTATTATAATAGATAGTTGCATATTGTATGTTTACTTTTAGTCTCACAGAAAAAGGCAGCATGAGGACCTCTGAATACAACAAGAAAAACATTCTGAAAGAGAAATGGAGAAAGGATGGAACATGACAAGTTAGATAAATTGTGTTTTAGGTACCATTAAACTTTTGTTATAAAAACGTAAGAAGAATCGTAATTAAAATTATTTGGTATAAAAAGAATGGCTGTAAATGTCAAGGTGTGACATAATAATCACATAACAGTGTCACAACACTGGTGTTTTTAAACTAGAACAAAGTAGAGAAATATAACTGCATGTATTGTATAATTACTCAGAGGAAAGAGCGAATGGCCAACTGAACACTCAAAAAAAGAACCACAAAAATGATGGCCCCCTGAAAGAGAAGAAAAAGGGAATAACTAACACACCATCATACTATTTTTGATCTATAAAACACATTATTCCAAAAAATTTTAATAAAACAATTAATCTCCTGGTTGTCCCCTGTCTTTCTCCTCCACTTTTATCTCATCAACTTGATTTGTGTGGACAAACAGAGAACTGATAGAAATTTATTGACTGTGATATTTCCCTTCCAAAAATATATATTATATACAATTTATTTTGTATGGTTTTGATAAAAGGTATTTATTGACATGGGGGGTAGGTCCATAGGGGCGATTGGGCAAAGCTGCAGGAATAAGACTCCAACAAGGACTACCCAACAGAGAAGATGGAAAAACAAATTACAGCTTTACTTAACTTAAAATGACACATGACACTGAAGTTTTATAACATCAGTTTTGGCTTAGTAACAATGCTGACTAAAACATTAGGATGTTAATGTGACATGGTCACTACATCCTTATTTTACTAACATTACTAGTTTTCTGCTGCAGAAAACAAAGCTACAACAAACATGTCTATATTTTTTTTACACTGGCATCATGTGGTGTTTTAGCTCAGGTAGCAGAGTGCTTGATAAATGAGGATGAAGGACAACTACGTGCAATTGCCACTATATGGAACCACAGCGGTGTCATTTGGCAGAATCTACCAACAGCTTTCTTTTGCTTTTCTTTTTCTGTGCCACCCTCTCTTGTTTGGCTTTCCATTTCATGTTCTTTGTCTTCTACCTGTACTGATGCCAGAAACACAGGAGAGAGGGAGAGATGGGAGGGAGCTGGCTAAGAGATGTGACAAGGTCAGCCCAATATCAAATGGGCTGCTGCTCATTGCTTATGGACCAGTTGATCAAAAAAAAAAAAGAAAGAAAAGTTACATCATCCCAAAAGCATGCTGGCCCAGTCCAGCCCTGAACAACATGATGATACGAATTTGCTTCTTCAAAGCATTCTCTCAACATTTTTCTGGTTCTCCAGATCCCATCATTTATTCAAAACTCAAACCACTACTGCCGACACCACCAACTTCAGCACACAGAACCATAGTTCCAAAGGTACAAATGGCACAACTTCAAAATTTGACCTGACAAAAGCTGATTTCAATGATCTTATTGACTTCTCTTAATTTTGTGTAAAACTGTTTTTAAGCAGTCCATTTACCACTTTAAATTACACAGAATCAACAGCATCTTGACACATTTTTCTGTTATTTTTTACTTTTTTTCTCAAAATAATAAATTTGAAAAAAAAAAAACTCATTTGTATTTTATTTTACTTATTCTTTGTTTACCTCGCAAGGAATGAGGTGAACGGGTGCTTCTGAATGACACCGCTGTGGTTCTATATGGTGACAATTGCACACAGTTGTCCTTCATCATCATCAAGCACTCTGCTACCTGAGCTAAGACACCACTTGATGCCAGACCATTAACATCACCACGGTGATAGTTGACCTCTGTATCCTGCTGATTCTAAAAAGTATATTGTTTTCCTTGAGATTACCTTGTAGACAAACTCCTCCATTCAGTTTTGCCTCATTCCCCTCACTAGATTCCCTCACCTATGATGACTGATTTTACTCCATGGCTCAGAGGAACTATCAGCAAACCTACCTTTATACTCTGCATGTTCACTCTCCAACACTCACCACATTTTGGAAACCCTTGTGATCTACTCATCTTCCTCCTCTTCATTTCCCTTGTTGTCCTCAAACTTCTTGACTACAGACCTCCCTTAAAACCTACGAGAAAGAAAAGTACAAGTACAAGAACTAAAATTAAAATACAAACAAAATAAAAAAAAATTGATACCTTACCTTTCACAAGCTCTTCAGTAATCAGATTCCTTTCCTCCTGCAGATTTTTTCAGAAGATCCAGTCATTTCTAATTCACTTATCAGACTGTACAGTCACTTTGGTCAGTACTTAGTTATTGTTTAAAATTAAGACCTACATTGTTGATTCTTCTTCTTCCTTTGTTCCACCCCCTAGCTCCCTCTGTAGTTCACAAGCCCCTCCCTGCATGACTATAAACTTTTCTCTCACTGACCACTCTGAAAATTTCATATCCTTGTTCATCGGTCATCCTGTATCCAGCCATCTTCTCCACTGAGCTGTTGAAATTGCTGCTAAATGTGCAATACAATTTCATGTAGCTAATTTCCATTCTGGGCAGCAGTGGCAGACATACAATGATTACAATATTTTGCCCTCTGTAAAATGTCTGAGCAATAATCCCAAAAATCCCATAATGTACAATAATTTGACTGCTTCAGTGCATGGTTAAATTAATTAATGCAATGCATGACTGGCTTATAAGAAAGGTGGAGGATGCAAAAGGCAAAACAAAACAAAAAGCCTGACTAAATTCTTAGTGTTTGTCTTTATTTTGTAGTTTTGTCTTAATTGTTTATTGTTGGTTCTATTTTCTTGATTTAGTTGCATTTTTGTAATGAAACCTTAAAGGTGAAATTAAATAAAATATAAATATGTAAATAAATAATAGTCTCATTTTTCTTTTAGTTGAACACCATCAGAAAACCTTCCAGTGGTCCATTTCTCTGATTTAAAATGTTAATGACTTGTTTGTTAGAGTTTTTGTGTCAAATTCCTGAAGTGGGGTGATTGTGTGGGCGGTGTTACTTCCTTGGTTGGTGACATAGAAGGAGGCGGGGTCAGCTGTGGCAGACCACAGTAGGACACTGAGGAGGTTACTGTCCCAGTGTTTATCAGTGAAAATTGAAGCAGAAGAAGCAAGTTTTGTTAACTAGAGTACGAGTTTGAAAACATGTTTTTTGTTTGTTTGTTTTTGTGGTCTGGAGTGATGCTGATGCTGTCAGTAACTGGAGCCCCATATTTCACAAGAAGAACCCCAAAGCTATACAATGATGTCACACAATATTCAAGGAGTTTTCCATCTGGACATCTAGAGGCGGTGGTACTGGTCGGACGACGTGAGGCGATGGTACTTCTTTTGAAGGTTTGTATTTCAGGTGGTCCTCTTCAAAATGTTAACTGCACACTCAGTCACCAGAATGACATGGCTGTTGTAGTTTTGGGTCAGTTTATACAATTAATTGCAACACACTGAGCCATTTCGCCCCCACACTATCCGTAAATGGTAAATGGACTGTACTTATATATTCCTTTTCTAGCCATCCGGGCCTCTCAAAGCGCTTTACAGCACTATCTGTTGTAAAGCTCTCCACTACATCTCCACATAGCTAATCTGAATGAATCATTATGGAGACTCATCAGTACTTTTAACTTCATTCATACACTGATGGGGCACACATTGAAAGCATTGAGGAGTTCAGTGTCTTCCCCAGGGACTCTTTGACATGTGACTCCTGCCAGGAACTGAACCTTCAAATCTATCATTGGAGGACTACCACTCTAAGCACTGATCCACAGCCACCTGTAGCCATATTTGCTATTTACTGCCTTGTTCACGTTCCTGTGTTCTTCACTCAATATGTCACACTACCGAGTGATCACGGAAAATGCCAAAGACACCCTAGTAACTTTGTAAGGTCTTTTATTATAGGAGGGGTTTGAGTGTCCCAATGATCCTAGGAGCTATTTTGTTAGGGGCTTTATGTCTCTGGCAGGGTTATCCATGGCAAACAGGTGAAGGATCAAACAAAGTGCAGCCCAAAGACCCCTTATGATGAGTCACATTTTTAGATGCAGTGTTCCCTGACCCGGACGCGGGTCACCGGGGCCCCACTCTGGAGCCAGGCCTGGAGGTGGGGCATGGTGGCGAGCATCTGGTGGCCGGGCTTTCACCCATGGAGCCCGGCCGGGCACAGCCTGAAGAGGTGACGTGGGTCCCCCTTCCCATGGGCTCACCACCTATGGGAGGGGCCAAAGGGGTCGGGTGCAATGTGTGCAAGGTGGTGGCCGAAGGCAGAGACCTTGGCGGTCTGATCCTCGGCTACAGAAGCTGGCTCTTGGGACGTGGGATGTCACCTCTCTGGTGGGGAAGGAGCCTGAGCTGGTGTGGTAGGTCAAGAGGTTTCGGCTAGATATAGTCTGGCTCACCTCAACGCACGGCTCTGGCTCTTGAACCAGTCTCCTCGAGAGAAGTTGGACACTCTTTCACTCTGGAGTTGCCCCTGTTGAAAAGCGCCGGGCAGAAGTGGGCATACTTGTTGCCCTCCATCTTGGTACCTGTATGTTAGGGTTCACCCCAGTGAACGAGAGGGTACCCCCACCTCCACACACATGTGGGGGGGATGGGTCCTGACTGCTGTTTGTGCTTATGCGCCGAACAGCAGTTCAGATTACCCACCCTTTTTGGAGTCCTTAGAGGGGGTGCTAGAGAGGGCTCCTTATGGGGACTCCCTTTTTCTCCTGGGGGACTTCAACGCTCACGTGGGCAATGACAGTGAGACCTGAAGAGGTGTAGTTGGGAGGAATCCCCCCCTGATCTGAACCCGAGTGGTGTTTTGTTATTGGACTTGTGTGCTCGTCATCAGAATCAGTTTTATTGACATTGTCAATGAACAGGGTTCACAGACTAGGAATTTGCTTCGGTGTTCAGGTGCAATAGGTACAAATATAACAATGAAGAAAGACAAAGGGTATTTTTTTTTTTTTGTTTCAACCAGTGATGACATGGATTGTCCATAATGAACACCATTTTCAAGCACAAGGGTGTTCATATGTGCTCTTGGCACCAGGACACCTTAGGCTGCATTTTGATGATTGATTGTGTTGTTGTTTCTGAGTGAAGTGAAAGTGAAGTGAAATTTATTTATATAGCACTTTTCAGCAGCAAGGTGATCCAAAGTGCTTTACAACAAAGAAACAACAACAGAATCAAATACAGAAATAAAAACATCAATCAGGTAAATTTTTTAAAATCAAATATAGATAACTCTAACAGAGTAATGAGTAGTTTTAGCTAATAGTATGATTGGTATAACAATAACAGGTAATTGCTCTAAAGGTCCTGGCTCCACTCTACTCGGCTTGCATTGCGCATTTTTTCAAGGCCATTCCCTGCTATTTTGGTCCCTGCTTCGGAATAGGGCCAGCCGGGGTGGCCCTGCTTTGGTGGGTGATGCAAGTTTAGCTTCTCTTCACTCATTGGTTGTGGGTGTGGCCAGAAGCAAGCATAAAGAGCGAATGGTAGGAATATAAACAACAGTGTTAGCTCAACGTTTCTGCCGTCTGTCCCCCAGCTGAAGGCGCTGTAAAGCCTGAAATCTCCGGCGGATAACAGCTGTCCTACTCTGCGCAACAATCGCGGCATCCAGAGCATTTCTTCCACTGCGCCTCTCTTCCTGAAGTCTCAGGAGAATCCCCATAAGTTTAAAAAACAGCAAGAACACAGGGCCAACGTTGTCCATAGCTGTTCCGTTTTTTCCACAAATGGCGCCACGTTTCGGTAGCGCAACCGAAACTGCTTCTCCACGTCGAGAGGAGCCAGTTGAGGTGGCTTGGGCATCAGGTGAGGAGGCCTCCTGGACGCCTCCCTGGTTAGGTGTTCCGGACATGTCCCACCGGGAGGAGTCCCAGAAGAGGACCCAGGTCACGATGGAGGGAACAAGTTTTCTCGGTCAGTCTGGGAATGCCTTGGAATTCTCCTGGAGGAGTGGGCCCAAGTGGCTGGGGAGAGGGATGTCTGGACCTCACTGCTAAAGGCTGCTGCCCCCGCAACCCAACCCCAGTTAAGCGGAAGAAGATGGATGGATGGATATTATTCATTTTAAATTAGTATGAATTTTTTAAAATACGATACTGAAAATCATGCACCTTTTATGACTTTTTTTTTTATTTATGTTAGCCTCAAAACACTTCATTTCACCTTTAAAGAGAACATTTGTTTTTGTTCTTATTTGATGTAAACATTATGGTAAAGACCTGATGCATACTCAATAAGCGCATAGCACAGCACATCAAGTCCAACACCAGACAACAAAAGAAGTTTAATTTACTGACAACGCGTCAAGCCCATCTTGATCATAACAGCAATGCGCTAAATGTCAGCCACACACTGGAACACAGTCACACACCAGGGAGACAGAGAAGCGGGTGAAGAATCTATCCAACAGACAGCTCACCCAGCCAGAGACAGAGATTCTTACCAGGGGACTGATCTTTGCGGTTGCTCCAAGAATTCCTCTGGTGGAGATGATCACAGCCACATAATCAGCCATCCACAACAACAAGATGTCAGAGTTTGAAGCAGAACAACTTAGGAACAAAGTTGTCCTGCTTCAGCAACACCAAGCCACCACCTCCTAACATCAGCAGAGAGGAGAGGGATGTGCTCACCATTCTCAGCAAGGACAAGAACATCATCATTCTCCCAGCAGAAAAAGGAAGGTGCATGGTGATTTTGAACCAGAAAGACTATCATGAGAAAGTTATGACACTCCTTAATGACTTAACCACTTATGAGCCACGGAAAAGAGATCCAGAAAGTGATTACAAGAAGAAGTTGATAGAGTGCCTGAAACATCTGGAGCAAAACAAGGCTATCAACCGTACTCTGTACCACAGACTGTACCCAGGTGAGGCCATGCTTAGTCTACAGGTGCTGGTCATAAAATTAGAATATCATGAAAAAGTAGATTGATTTCAGTAATTCCATTTAAAAAGTGAAACTTGTATATTATATTCATACATTACATACAAACTCATATATTTCAAATGTTTATTTCGTTTAATTTTGATGATTAC
>NC_051451.1:1538185-1543262 GCF_001649575.2 Kryptolebias marmoratus | reverse complement strand
GTTTGTATGTAATGTATGAATATAATATACAAGTTTCACTTTTTAAATGGAATTACTGAAATCAATCTACTTTTTCATGATATTCTAATTTTATGACCAGCACCTGTATATGGTTCACCCAAAATTCACTAACAAGATGTACCATTAAGCCCTACTGTTATCATGGTTAACTCTGTCACTTACAATATTTCTAAATAACTGCCGTCTGTACTCGGCCCTTTAGTCAGCAGCTCAGAACATCACATATATGGGGGGCAATATTATAGACAGAAGCATGGGTGTGCTATGGGGTCCCCAGTTTCTCATATATAAAGTTCACATGAGAAGATGTTGGCTTTCTTGGACTGTGAGGTCTCAGTCTCAGATGGAGGACATTTGGAAACTGATGTTTACCGCAAACCCACCCACACAGACCAGTACTTGTAGTTTGACTCCCATCACTCTCTGGAGCACAAGTTAGGAGTCATAAGAACTCTGTACCACAGAGCAGACAGCATTCCCACAAACATAGGAGAAGAAGAAATCTGACACAAGACAGGTCCTGTAACAATGTGGATATCCTAACTGGGCCTTCCTAAAAGCAGATAAGAAACGCAAATAGGACTCCAGCCAGCGACCAGGTGAAAAGGAGGACCCCAGACCCAGACCAGTAGTCATTCTGCATGTTGCAGGAGTTTCAGAAAAACTGAGACATCTAAACATGACATCCCAGTGGCTTTCAAACCCTAAAATACACAAAGGTCTATGCATGTCTATGCTGTGAGAGGAGGACTGTGATTAGTTATACATCGGGGCCAAAAGGATGGCCCTACATCGAAGAGCAACATCATCAGGCCAGGACTCTGCGGTTTACTCCCATCTGCAGGCCAGCAGTAACTCTTCCAGAGTTGATAGGGTGGAACGTTGGTTGGAGAGAGGAGTAAAGGAAGCCGTCTTTTGTGAAGAGAACCCATCCATCATTAAAAAAAGGACAAAGACCTTTGAATCCAACTGCAGTGCTGTTATTGCAAGTATCACTCAGCCGTCTCTGAATAGCAAGCGGCCATAAGGGCTCTAATGATTGGTTGTTAGGCTGATGGTCCTCTTTGCTTATGAACAACTAGTTTTGGGTGTCACACCCAACTGGTTGATTCACTATGCAAAAGTTCTGCTTGTTAGGCTGAGTTTGCTTGCAGTTCCTCAGACTGAAGAAGTATTTGAATAAAAGATGAAATGTATCCTCTAAGAAGTAATTGTCCAGAGGACCTGACTCAATCTTGTTAGATTATGATAAAGAGTTCCCTGTGATGAACAAATTTCATCCTTGAGTTGCTGAGTTCTGATAAATGTTAAATTTAATCTCAAGATTAACTGGCCACTTGTTACAGCGATTTCTATGGGAAGTTTTTTAGTTATTAAAGCACTCATTAGTAGTTTAGGTGAGTGAGTTGGTGTTAATTTCTAATACATAAACAAAGTACAAGTCAAAATGGTTATGAGGCATGACTCTGATTCAACAGCAGCCTGTAGAAGACAGTTCAGAATGATATATTTTATAGTCTGGTGGCTCATCTTGCACTCCTCACCAGTGGAACCGCTGTTTTGCAGGAGGCGATTTCCTCAGTTGTTTTGTTAGATTATTCAAATGTAAAAAAGTGTTATAGGCCAGGGTTTTCCCCCAAAAAGAGGCTAAGCCTGGTGGTAGTTGGCCGTTCGCCGGCTGTTCGCTGGCCGACTGTGATTTAGTAAAAGAAAAAGATTAAAGTTGACTGGAAAGTTGAAAATAGGGCTATTTATTATTTGATACTGTAAGATATTTGTACCAAATATTTATACAGCTACAGTTTTACAAAAGGGCCTCAGGGCTCAGTAGAGTCCCGCAGGGCTCCACGACCTGAGCACGGACTGTAGGCGTTTATACTTGGTGCTTACGTCGGTGCAGTTTTCTCCGAAAAGACAGGGGGCAGTACGCTACGTAACCAGTGGAGATACAGAAAAATAAAGACAGCAGATGGTTGTCACATCAAACATGGCTGCACGTATTCAGGAGGAAGAGCTGTTGTGTTTCTGGCTGTGATACAGAGAGGATGTTTAAACTTAAAGCATTCAGTTTGACTTTCATTGATTTATTTGCTTTAGTTGTGATTCGCCCATCATAGGACTAATATTTCTATAAACACTCCTTTTATCGGCTGCAGCAGTAATCTCCTTCTGTGAGTTTTGAACCATTTGATTATCTTTGTGATCTCTCATAGAGGGATCACATAAATGCTGATACAGGAGAACCAGCTCTGCTAGAGCACTGAAATCATCAATTCTGAATGGAACGGGGTGCGCGCGGTCCGAGCGAAGTTCCAAAAAATCAGAGGTGCCCGACCACGCGACGCCTTTGCGCAGGGGCGGGGACAGCGCGATTGCGTTACTTTGGTGCGTGCACCCTCGCATGGTGATCAACGCGTAGATTTATACTTTTGGGGGTGCAGGTAGAAAAAAAATGTGTATAAAAAAATGACATTTTTTACAATAAACAAGTGGAGCTTAACCCTAAACAATATGCTGTCTAAAAATGTGCTAATAAAGGAGATAATTCTGAGCCACTTAAAAAGGAAATAGGGTGTGTACAATACTTTTCTTCAAAATGCGATAATTTTAAGCTGCTGGTACAATACTTTACCATTTTCCATTTCCATCCAAAATAAAAAAGAAACTCCTTTGTGTATATGCACAAACAGATGCCCACATAAATGGCTGACTGGATATTGTGAAACTCTCACAACAGGAGTGAGTAATTCACCGTTTTTACAAGGGTGAAAGTCTGCATTAGAGACTGTAGAGGTTTAATGTAGAAAATAGTCAAAGGTACTGAGTTGAAACAGAATCTTCAACTGAAGAAACAGACAAATGTGCATAGGGTCCAAAAACATTAACCTGTTAGAAACTAATAAAACCCGGAGAACTGTTGATCAAGACCTCTTTAAAAGACTAAAAGGAAGTCTCCCTGATTGGAAGCAAAAAATAAAGAATTTAAGTGCTGTGTAACATTTTTGTCTATGTTGTAAATAGCACACAATGTAAATCCCTCAGAAAACAAATAATTTTACAGTGTCTTTTACAAGAATTTAGCATGACTAAACAAAAATGTGCATAAAAATACTTTTGTTGTTCCGAAAAAGACATGAGTCACAACTACAACAGAAATTCAGTGTTCTTAGAGGTGAGGATTAAACAAAAAGAAATCAATAAAAAACTACCTTTAAATAAAGTTTCAAATTAATTACTGTTTTGAGCTCAACTAAGCAAAGCTAATGGAAACTTCATTCCTTGATTCTCTCTCCACCCTATTGCTTCCTTTGTCCTCCTTTTTCCTCTCATTCTCTTTTCTTTATTCAGTTCCTCTCTCCCACCTCTTCCCATCTGCTTTCACTCTGCTTTAGTCTTCTCTTCCCCCTCTCCCTCTTTCCTTTCTACATCCTCCATCCCTTTTCTCTCACACCCTCTTTCCTCCGTTCTCTGCCATTAGAAATATATTGGGGTGACTTGGAGCATGAAATTAAAATATTAGTGAGTGACATCACTGAATATTTTAAATTCTCTGTATGGAAAATAAAAAAAATGAGGTGCTGCTGTTGGAAAGGGTCAAGAAGAGGGCATATTAATATTTACTGTAGAACAATTATCAGTAAACAGATAAACATGTTAGAAAGTGACTTACTGTTTCTGAAACATAAGTCCCAGAAATCCAAAAAGGAAAATTATTTTAAAATAATTTTAATTACAATATTATTGGCATAATCTTTTTAGTTTTCAACAAATCTGGTGCCAGTGAGGAGATGGAAACACAGGAAGACACGGTGGACAGTACAACAAGCAGGAGATCAAAAGTGAGACTTGTTTTTTTATGGAATTGTTGTTGCTAGTTCGAGTCAGCAGAACTTTTGCACTGGCTTTAAAAATGATTGTGTTGACTTTGGTCTTCACATTTGAAAGGATTACAAAAGGATTTAACTACTAGCAACTGCCTTAATTATTAATGCACTGCAGGATATGTATAGAGTTAATTTAAACATTCTCTAACCATTAATACATGTCTAACACATGGTGTGAAAGTAGATTTATAAGACCATTTACATACTATCATTATCATCAACAACTTTATATATATAGCACTTCACATCACTTTCACATCAACCACAGCTGAAATAAAGTGCTAAACATGAGGAATAAATAAAATAAAAGAACCATAAAAATAAAGGGACAAGACTAAACACACAATAATGAATTAAAAAGTCAATTCCAAACACAATTAAATGACGAAGTTAAACAGATAAAATCAATACCAATAAAAAATAAGTAAAATCAAGTCTCAGTTGGGTTGAAGGCCAATGAGTAAAAATAAGTTTCCAGACAGGTTTTTCAAATGGACTGTGAAGGAGCCTGTCGGATACTCAAAGGCAGATCACTCTATAACTTAGGGGCACAAACAGAGAAGGCCCTGTCTCCTCTAAGCTTCCGCTTACACCTGGGAATGACCAGGAGCAGCTGGTTATCAGAACTGAGTGACCGAGAGGGAGTGTAGCTGTGAAGAAGCTCTGTTAAATGAGGCGGGGCAAGGCTATTTAAAACCTTCAACATGAACAAAAGAATTTTAAAACAAACTAAAATACACAGGCAGCCAGTGGAGAGAAACCAGAACAGGGGTAATGTGTTCTCTCTTACGTGTTCCTGTTAAAAGACGTGCAGCAGCGTTTTGCACCACCTGCAGACGTGTGAGTGAAGATTGTCTGACTCCAAAATAGAGGGAATTACAGTAATTCAGCCATGATGAAATGAAAGCATGGATTACTGGTAAAACTGTTGCCTTAAAAGAATATGCTGGTGTAGATTCTCAGTCATCCAGGCCATGGTAAATTAAAAAAAGGTTACAAAACAAAAACAACTGGACTTCTATTCTGTAGTTGAAGACGTTTTGCTTCTCATCCGAGGAGCTTTCTCAATTCAGAAATAGAGAGTGTGGAGTTGAGCTTTTAAAGCTGAGATGTGATGTAAGATGGATTGCTTGCAAATTGTTCTCACTCTCCTAACAATGGAGGCTCGTTAG
>NC_051451.1:1518539-1537949 GCF_001649575.2 Kryptolebias marmoratus | reverse complement strand
AAGAGGTGGCTCTCCTGTGTTGAGCCATGCGTCTGTGGAGAGGTTGTTTGGTCTCTCCAATGTAGAGGTCTGAACATTCTTCTCTGCACTGAACTGCAGACACAACTCCGCTCAGTTTTGGTTTGGGTGTTTTGTCCTTAGGGTGGACCAGCCTCTGCCTGAGAGTCTTGTTGGGTTTGAAATGTACTGGGATGTTGTGTTTGGAGAAAATCCTTCTGAGTTTCTTGGATACTCCAGCAACATAAGGAATGACAATGTTCTTCAAAGAATAGATCTTACCTTTGCAAAATTTTTAAAATGATAAAAATTAGACTTGTCTGTGGCTTCTTTTTGACTGTTATTTAACTGTCAAGTCACTGTCCATCTTAAGCCAAGGTTTGTAACTGTGGTCTTAACATAAATTGCTGGGGGGTCTAAATCAACTGGAGGGCTTGGATATTCTCCACTAGGTCCAAAAACAAGTACCTTAGTCTTTTTTTTCATTAAAATCCACGACGTTTAAGGCCATCCAAGCTGTAAGTTCCTTGAGACGCAATAAAAGAGGTTTAATGGACCATGCATCAACTTGCCTTAAAGCACAGGTGTCAAACTCCATTCCTTGTGGGTGGTTCTCCTGCATGTTTTAGATAAGTAAGTAAAAATTTATTTGTATTGTCACAGCTCCATCTGTTCCTGCCACACCTCTTGCTTCTAGTCATGCCACAGCCACTTAACTTCCTACTCCCAGTTTCTAGCCACGCCTCAGTTTCCATGTCAACGCCATTAGCCTCATCTGTTTCACCTGTTCTGGACTCCATATATACCCACATCTCCCAGTACTCAGCGCCAGATTATTGAAAGCCTTCAAGCCAGTAAATGTCCAGCGTTATCTTCTCGTTCATGCCTGATCTCGACCCTTGCCTGTTCCACGACCATCGTCTCTTGCCTGCTCCCTTCCTGATACTACTTTGGAGTCTGACCTCTCATTGCCGACCTCGCTTCGCTCATCTGGACCTCGCCCTTTGGATTCTCCCTTTCTGGTTTTGGCTTCGGACCTCTGACCCACCGGTAACGACCCCCGCCTGTACCTGGACTTTCCCTCTCGCCTCAGCCCCTTTCAGACAAGCCTGTCTGCAACTAGTTACCAAGCTAAGGAGGACTTACCAGTTCTGGTCCCGATCCACGACGGTCACGTGAGTGCGCTGTTCAGAGCCTCTGGTCCCACTCTTAATCAGTCCATAATAAAATCCTTAAAACTTCGTTGTTGTGTTGCGAGTCTGAATCCTGTCAAGTCCTGCCTTGTCATGTATAGCAAATTTCATCAGCAAGGCATTCAAAGTGCTTTACGTGATAAAAACATCAGTAGGATTACATTACAATCATCAAAAAAAAACATCATTACAATCATCCAAAAAAAAAAAAAATTGTTCTTTCTTTAAAACACCTGGTTTAAATGAATGACTTGTGGACATGCTTCTGGAGAACTTGATGATTTAGTGAGGAGGTAATTACATTTGAATAAGGTGTGTCGGAGCAGAAAAACCTAAAACTCCCAGGACAGCGGCCCTCGAGGCCTGGAATTTGACAACCCTGCCTTAAAGGCACATAGATTTGGCAATCATCAGCGTAACAATGAAAGGAGATGCCATATTTCCTAAAAATTGATCCTAGAAGAAAGAGGTACAAAGACAAAAGCAAAGGCCCCAAAATTGAGCCCTGGGGTACTCCACATGAAAGAGGAGCTGAACAGGATTCACACCTTGCAATTTTTACAGAAAATGTTCTGTCTGTCAGATGAATCGGCATCGGTGGCACTCCAGATCTGGGCAACCATGTTCTCTAAAAATAACAGTCACTGACTCAAACTGATTGAAAACAGCTGAGCAGGGAACACGCACAGAAGGGTCAGAGCATAAAATGGAAGCCCTACCTTATCAATAAAAAACTGCATAAAATTATTACACAATTGAACGGAAGCTTTAAAACCAGCAATCTGTGAGGAGTTAAGAAAAGTATCAATGGTACTAAAAAGAACACAAGGGTTGTGGCTGTAAGATAAAATTAAGTTAGAGAAATATCCCTTTTTGGACACTTTAACTGTGTCCTGGTAATTGTGCCAACAGTCTTTGAACATCTGAAGAGATACCTGCAGCTTGTCCTTTCTCCACCTGCGTTCCGCTCTGCAACATTCCTGTCTGACAGCTCAAGTGGTTTTGTTAAACTAGCGTTCAGGTTTAGCTCTAGGCTGTTTGGTCTTTAAGGGAGCCACAGTATCCAACACAGACAGACAGACAGGATGAGTGGAGCCAAGAACCCAGCTCCTCAGCATCAGTTGCAGCAGGTGGACAGAGCTGGCAAAAAACTCAGTGAACTGGCTGGCAGTGGAGGGGTTAATAATCCGACAGGTTTGAGCAGGAGCGCAAGTTTTAACAGAAGCATAAGTGAGAACAGTCTGGAATATTACAGGCATATAATCAGAGATTATGGAGTCATGAATTTCCAGATTTGACACAGGCAATCCAAAAGACATCACAAGATCTAAAGTGTGATCTTTTTCATTTGTAGGAGCAGACACAGAATGCACCAAATTAAAAAAATCAATAAGAATTAAAAATGATTTTACCAAAGGTTTATCTGGGCAACAAACATGTATGTTAAAATCACCAACAATAAGGAAATGGTCATAACCAGTCACAATCTTATAAAGAAATTCAGTCAGAAAAGTCATTAGTAAAGTCTCTATTGTAATTAGCCTTTTGGGTAAAGCAATGATAAATGTGTTAATTTATAGCTTATTAAGTATGAATCATCTGTGTTATTGATGTTTTCAAGGTTTGTCAAGATTAAATCAGGCTAAATAAGGTGTAGTTCTTGTAAAGTGCTACCGTAGTTTGTAAAAACCCCAAATTGCTTTTTTGATCCAAAATGGATGGCTTCCTGTTGGGTTTAGACCATACCTTTAAGAGACTTTTATACATTTTTGAGTTCTACATGTGTACCAAATTACAGACCCCTAAGTGAAAGTAGGTCTTCATGTTGCCAGAATAGATGATGCTGTTTAGCCAATTTGTCACACCTATTTTTGAGACCAACTTTTTCACCTACTTTTATGGTAAATTTGTAAGTTTTTGAGTATGTTAAAGCCCCCAAAAGGCAACTGATTCAGCATGAGAATATTTAATAATAGAAGAAAAAAAAAAAAACTTGATTTCAAGACGCTTTTGCATTACCTGCAGTGCTCAGGCCAAATAATCCATTGGTAATTGTCTTATTTTTCTGTTCTGGTAAAGTAACAGTGTTTTAATGAGTTGCTTTTCTTCAGCTGATTTTTGGTTTATTTAATTTGGCTGTGGGCAAACTGACACTGTTTCAATGGAGGTTTGGGTGGGTAACAGAGGAGACGCAGCAGAGAAGTGTATAGGACTGGACCCTGGGTTATTAATAATTTGGATGACTAATAAAATCGACCAGAATTCTAGAAAGAAGAGCAGCTCCATTCAAAGTGGGATGGATGCCATTTATCTGCATCAAAACAGGTTTTCCCCAAAATATCCGCTAATTATCTACATTGTCCATGGTTTTTACAGGACACCACCTGACAGCCATATCCAGTTGGACATACTGCTAAACATATAATTGTTGGTCAGGTTGAGTAGGAGACCAGAGAAAAGAACATTTTTTGCAAAGTTACACACCAAAGCAATTCATTAACATGAATAATCATCCTCTTGTATTTATGTTAGCCTTAGTCAGCAGTTTCAGTTAGTTTTCGATGTCACCCGCTCTGGACCAAGGAATGCATTTGACTACGGTCACTGGAGTCCCTAGTGCCATGTTTCAGACAATGGAGATGACAATTACCACGTCTGCTTTTCAGCAGATGTGTTGCTGAGGGAAATTAGTTTAAAATGAAAATCAATCCAGCTACCAGCAGAGCAAACAGGAAATGATGCACAATCCCTTCCTGCAAATGTCAGCACAAACTCTTCAAATATGAGTGGAGCAATAAATATGTATTTATTTTTGCCCTAGTCCAGCTTGAGGTGCATGCAGCTAATTTGTTCAGATACAGTTGGCATTTTTAAGACTAGAAACACCTTCTGTGCCAACATTTAGGCAGCTCTTAAAGGCATACAGTGCCATTATCACATGATGTTACTCTATATTTTAACTGTCTTAGGGAATCTGAAACCTTCACCTCAGTCATTTTGATGTTACATTGTTTTTTTGTCTATAAATTCAGTTTAATTTATGTTTAATCCTCTGTGAAAACAAAGGAATGGAAATTGATTAGGTTAGTCATATTTACATTAAAAATTAAAAAAAATAAAATAAAACTGAAGTGCCCATTAAACCTTACTGCAAAAACTTAGAGAAGCTTATTGACAAGCAAGCAATTGTAGGCAAACAGAAGAACTTTTACTTGTAGGCAGATTTAATAAAATTGACTGGCATAATGCTTGCTGTTCCAGACCTTTGACTTTATCTAGAAATCAGATTTCTTTGAATATCAAATTTGAGAACCCATGTTATAGACACTGGGTGAACTCATTTGCACTTTGGAATGGCAGGCAGTAAAAATGAACAGAGTTAAAGAGTTGATAACTCTTATAACAACTCCAGTCTAAAAAAAGCCATAGATATTCAGGCAAACACTGTTTAATAAACTATCACCATCAGTTTCACATTGCAGTCTTTAACAGGAACTATTACTTCTTCACGGTGTAGCCATGGGGCTTCGCAAACTTTATATTCAAAGGTACAAATTTGATTTCTAGTAAAGGTCAAAGGTCTGGAACAATTAGAGTTAAGCAAATCATTTTATTAAATTTGAAATAAAAGTAAGTTAGTCATTAAGACCCCTTATCATTCCAAACCTGTCAACCTTTAGAAGAATAGAATCAGTTTTAATGATTAGAAAAGATCATAAAAACTCTGATTATAGTCTGATCGTACCTTTTATCTTTCCAAATATGTATGAAATATTCATTTTCCTATTATCAAAATTGAACAGAATGTGAATTAGGTTGAGTATTGATTTAACTTTTCACTATTCTATTGTCAGAAGAATAGCTGATGAAATCATTTTGTGTTCTTTGCCTATAATGACTGTGAAACAAAGAGATGTTATAAATGCTTGGTTCTAAGATCTCTCTCTTTGTCCTTTTAAAGATGATGTCTGGAAAAATGTGAAGCCCTGATTTTGGATGTTGAAAGTCTGCTCTCCTGATACTTTTGCTACATTTCATTATAGTGACATAAACCAGGATTTGTCTTAAGAGTGAGACAGGAAATCAGACACGGAGACAGAGTAAATTTACAGATTCACAAAAATGTGCAAAGTGACAGGAGGCCAGGAGGATCTGAAAAGGCAGGAAGGGAGCAAGGTGAGTCTCGGGTACAGATTCAGTCTTTTGCGAATTTAGCATAATTAATTGTTTCTTGTGTTTCCTTCTTACAGGTGAGGTGAGTAGTGCGGCGTGGAGACGATAAGGTCCAAGGAGAGAGTTCCAGAAGCGGATCCAGGTATCCAGTGACAGGTAAACCCAAATAGGTAAGTTCATCCGTAGGTCCAGACAGGCAGGTATTTACAAAGTTCAGAACAGCCATTCCTGAGGCAAAGAGAATGAGGGACAACAATAACAAAGGTTAACGTAGACTTTCTTTTACAAAACACAGCGGTCTGAGGCCGAGTCTCTAACCCATGAGGCTCGATGCTCCAGCGAAGATCTGAGTCCAGCTGCAGGCTTAAATACCGGCTGGGCTCATCAGGGAGATAGACAGCAGCTGTGGAGGAAGAGTCACAGGACCCGCCTGCAGGGCGGGGACAAAACTCTGAATCCTCACATGTAGAGAGATCATTGCATTTTATGTGAGTTCTGTGTCAAACTCCAGCAGACACAAGGAGGTCTTTTTGATCAACTATAGTTTGATGTAATTATAATTATATTTAAAAAAATCTATCAGTAAAATCTTTAACTTATGCTTTGTGAGCTCTGCTGTTCAGGATCACCTCCCTGAGAAGTTAAGGGTAAAAAGAAACTGTTTACTCCAAATGACTTAATGTTTTGATTCAAAGTCCAGTTTTAAGACATTTTTAAACTTTAAAAAATATAAAACCTTATAATCTAGCAGACAGAGCAAAACATAAACAAAGGATGCAGTCCACCCCACTTATTACTTCTTTTAGCTAATGTTTAGGTCCAAAAATACACACAGAAAAACAGCAGCAGAAGAATCAGGTCATAAGTTCAGAGGTGCTCTTGCCGAGAGGCAGAGGTACTGCCTGCCTCACTTCAGACTTTTTCAACAGTTTTATATTAAATCCAAAAGAATAAATAAGCATAAAATTCATTAGCACTTATAGAAAAAACTGATATAATACAGGTGTTTTCAAACTTTATCTTGGCAAAAAAGAGTAAGAAATCCAAAGGCATGCTTACATGAGTGCGCTCAGATTGACCTGTGAAGAACCGTACGCTCTGAGGGGAGACAGGACTGGTGGCTGCTGCTAGGCACTGATCTGCACTGTTTGATGGTGAAATGGGCAAAATCAGTAATGTTCATAGTAAAAGGGGTAAAAAGGATAGGAATCATACAGAAATGACAATTATAACACTAAACTATATATAAAACAATAATATTTGCTTTGCTTTACTGTTGTGAGTTTTCTTTATGCTTCATCATGACAGGAGAAGCTCTGCCTCATCTACCTCCCCTTACCACGCATGCCTGATATGAGCAGAGGTGGGTAACAAAATAATGTTCATGAGCTAGATTTTATGGTTTTACAAGCCAAGCACACAAACTTTTGCTGTGATTTTGGTCACTTGGTTGGAATGAAAATTTGCCTATTTTCTCACAATCTTGAGTTGCTGATGAGTCTCCAACAGTTGCAGCCCAGTGAGACACTGGCTTAATCCTGCTTGCTTCTTCGCTCACCCCATACACTCTCCTTTTTTTGTAAAGAAGCCACACCACCTTCATATAATTTTTTAAATGCATTTCAGTGCAATACAATACAACACAAGGGCTGGGTCCAGGTTGACTTGTCATTTGGTCTGGAACTGGACCAGAATCCAGACTTTGAGAGTCTCTGACCTACACTAATATCATAATTTGTCTTAAGTTTTAACTATTTCTCTTCGTGTTGTTTTGCTATTATTCATATAAATGCCACTGCCATATTTGTCAGAAACAAGTCAAAATAAATATATGGGTGTTAAAACTGAAGCTCAGTTCTTTTTAATATGCCATTTTAGCAATTTATGAATTCCACAGCTGTGATGTTTGGATGTTTCTCTAGTCATTTTCATTGATTTCTGGTGGAAAAATACTAAAGTGTGAAAAAGGTTTGATATGGTTCAGTGGTCTGAAAAGTAACAAAAACACACCAGCAGGAAATAAATTTCCTTAATAGACTTTACAATAGATTGTTACTTGACAATCACATCAGTCACTGTGTACACTTTACATTCAAAGTGGCTGAACAGATTATGAACTGTAGAAACAGGGAATGTTGAGCAGTATTATTATTCTGCTGTCAACACAAATTTAAATAGTTTGTTTTTAATTTTACAAGTAAGATGATTATGCAATGAGGAAAAAAGAAACAAATGAATATTTTTTTATTGTTTAAAAAACTGTCTCTATAATTTGAAGACAACTCAGCAACAATCTGTTTCACCCAGAACAAAATCTTTAGCTAGAACCTGACTGGGTTGTGACTTTCTGACAAATTGTCATCAGCAATTGCAAGAGAGTTGCTGAATTCTTTCAAAATGTTTACAAGGGTTCTTGATCTCTTTTTTTGTGAGTCACAGGCCTCCCTCTTTCATTTGTGTGGTATGTTTTCTCTGAGTAGTCTCAAACTCTGGCCCTGGCTGTGTCTATATCCACTTAGTGCTTAACCTCTACTTTTTAAGGTCTGGCTTCAGACAACACTATATCAAGGTGTATATATTAATTAGGCACCTTTTTTTCTTTAGGCAACATGGGCCAAAAGAGATTTAACTGACTCTGAAAAGTCAAAAAATACTAAAATCTCTCCAAGGGATGCAACACTCTTGAAATTACTAAGATACTGGAGCATGATCACAGAATCATCAAACGTTTTGTTGCAAATAGTCAATAGGGTCGCAACAAACGTGTTGAGAAAAAAAAGATGCAAATTAACTGCCAAGGGTCTGAGAAGAATCAAGCGTGAAGCTACCAGGAGCCTATTATCTTCCAGTTCTGTAATATTCCATAACTGCAACCTACCTGGAGTACCTAGAGGTGCAAGACGTTCAGTGCTCAGAGATATGGCCAGGGTAAAGAAGGGTGAAACTCGACCACCACTGATCAAGACACATAAGCTGAAGCATTTCAACTGGGCCAAGAAATATCTGAAGACAGATTTTTCAAAGGTTTTATGGACAATTTAAATGAGAGACTCTTGACGGAGCAGATGGGTGGGCTCTTGGCTGGATCAGTAACGGACACAGAGCTCTACTTTGAGTCAGACGTCAGCAATGTAGAGGTGGGGTACTGGTATAGGCTGGTATTATTAAAGATGAGCTGGTTGGACCTTTTTGATGGGCTCAAAATCAACTCCAAAACCCACTGCCAGATTTTAGAAGACACTTACTTCAAGCAGTGGTCTGGATCTTTCAAAAAGACAATGATTTTTATGCAGGACAATGCTCCATCACATGCATCCAAGTACTGCTTTGCGTGGTGAGCCAGTAGAGGTGTTAAAGATGAAAAACTTATGATATTGCCCCCTTCCTCACGTGACCTGAGCCCAATTGAGAACTTGTGGGCAGTTCTTAAATGGGAGATTTACAGTGAAGGAAAACAGCACACCTCTCTGAACAGGGTCTGCGAGGCTGAGGTTGCTGCTGCACAAAAAGTTGATTGTCAACAGGTCAAGAAACAGACAGACTCCATGAATGGAAGACTTTGCACTGTTAATAAAAAGAAGGGTGGCTACATCGCTCACTAACTCTTTTTTAGTTTTAAATGTCATAAATGTTTATTGGAAAGTTTTGAGTTGTTTGTTTATAATTCTTACTTAAACAGATGAAAATAAAAAATGAGATGTGCAAATTAGTTTTTCATTAAGTTGCATAATAATTCTGCACAATAACAGTTGCCCAATAAGTGTGCATATATAGATATTCTCCTAAGGAAGCCAAAACCTTACTTTTACTTTCTTAAGCACACATTTCAGCTTTATTAACATTTCAGATGAACTAAAAGCACTGTAGTTGGTGATTAATAAAAAATAATCCTCAAAAATAAGACTTGCCTAATATTTTTGCACACAGTGTAAATATTTTGTTCATAAATGTCTGATGTACAAAGGTTTTATTTGATTTAGGTGATATTGATGTTATTGAAACTTACAGCCTGATTTTGCATTTTGTAGAAAGTCCCTAAACCCTTGTCTCACTTTGGGTGTTGCATTTCCATCTGTTTTACTGTCCACATAGGAAACTAAACAAGGCACAACACTGACTGCACATAAATAACAATATTATTAAAAATCTGTGTGTACAGTTTCTTAAACTGAGGGAACCTTAAAATCATTTTTACCCATGACCCGTGGGGGATCATTCTAGGACTTAAAGCCAACTGGTATGAACCTCTTTCTTTCAGCATAGTTTACAATGGTATTATTGTCCTTTTCTTCTTTTAAGTTAGACTAAATTACTGATGGGTAAATTGTTAACATCAATAAGAGAGTGGTTGTTATAAGAGCAGAGGTAACTGTTACTTTATATAGTAGAATAAAGTTCAACCAAACTCACCGTATTGCTTCCGTGACCTTTTTTTTTTTTTTTTTTTTTTTGTAGACCGTATGTTTTAGCCTGCGCCTTATAATCCGGTGCGCCTTATGGTGCAGAAAATACGGTATATGTTTTGTATTCCATGCCTCCTGGCTTGATTTTCACTGATTTTAGTCTGATTTCCACAGGTAAAAGGGAAGAAGCTTTTCAGGGTTTTGTCTACATTAAAAAATACATAGTAAAGCATAAATAGTTTTCACCTATAAGGGTTCACAAAAATAAATAAATGAATAAATAAAAAAACTTAACTAACTTCTAGCAACTGTCTTAATTGTTAATGCACTGCAGGATAAGTGAATAGTTAATTCAAAACATTCTCTAAAAATGAATAATGTCTAACACATGGTGTGAAAGTACATTTATATGAGCATTTACATACATATACACACAGTATATAGAATAGTTAATTCATGAGTTATTAAGCATGAATAAAGATAGAGTATGTTGTTTTGGAAGTAATTAGCCTTTATGGGTAAAGCATTAATAAATGTGCTAATTTATAGCATATTAAGTATGAATCATACCTAATGATGTTTTCAAGGTTATTTAATCATTTATTAATGATTAAATAAGACTAAATATGATGTAGTTATTATAAAGTGCTTTAGTGCTTTTTAGTGAATTAGGAACCCACACAATCGCTCTCTCTGTCAGTCAGTAATAAGTAAAGAGTACCCACTCTGCGACTCTTTTGACAGGAACAAGCTTGGAAAGTGAAAATTGGCTCCACACTCTTTCATGCAAAAATATTATCTGAGTCTAATTCACAGCATGAACAAGGTGTAGAGCAGTCATTAGATGGTGGCACATCTGGTTTTAAAAGTTTGCATTTATTCAACTTTGGACTTTATTGTGTTCCCATAAAGCAATGATACTCAGAACCCGGAATGAAGATGGAAAAGAACTTCACAACAAAGAATCATGCTCCTTTAAAGCATTTTGTAGCATCTATATCTATACATCCATCCATCCATCCATTTTCTTTAACCGCTTCTCCATTCCGGGTCGCGGGTAGCTGGTGCCTTATATCTATACATATAATGACGAAAAAAAAACAGACTTCAACAGTGCTACAGTATATGAATGGTGGTTTGGAGGACCAGTATAAGCTAATAGTAGTAAGAAAACAACTGTCTTTGGTCAGAATTTTACTTTCCAGTCTCTATTAATCTTTTTACTTCACCCTAATTTAGTTATCTACAACTTCTTCTGTCTGAAACCTTCAACCCATTCACCTTTGTTGGTATCCCTCTATTTTTATTATCTTCAGTGGCATCTCTTTTTGTCATTCCACTTTTCTTTCTACCTCACCCTCATCTCATTCCTTGTCCTTTTAAACCTGATGCATGCCGTATGCTGTCACGTCCATATATGGGCAGCACTGTCTGGCTGTGATCCATGCAGCCAATTAAAAATGCCAGATGAGTTGGATCCTGTCCTTTGGAGACTGAGGTCACCCTGGCAACTATCGCTGTAACAGACCCCATTGGAATGCACATCCAGCCAATCATCTCCTCTCACCTTCATTAGGGATTCGGTTAATGTCAAACCAGCATCTGATTGCTCTCTAATTTACTCGGTCATACTCTTCCTCTGTCTATTTAAAAACTTAAAAAAACTGAGTTAAGAAATGTCTCTGATGCACTCTCAGACTTGTCTGACTCCCTTTTCTCTGCTTCTTTCAATTGTCCAACTGATGAAAAAGGTCCCAAGATGCATCACTGACCTGCATCTGCCCTCTTTCTTTTCTTTTTTGTGCTCTCATGTTTTTATTTCTTTGTTGTTCTTTCGCAGGCTCTCTACACTTTGAATATTCTGCATTTTGGATCAAAAACTCAGTCCACAGCAAAAGTTTGTTGTATTTTTATAGTGTCACAAATGCATTTATTTCTTGCGCTCTTTGTGTTAACTGACTCCTTCAGTAGATCAAATTTACTTACATATTTGTGGTGCACTCCCTTGATCAGTGCAGTCTTCAATGTGAGGGAATGGATAAAAATCAGGTTTTGTCACTGCATTTACCTTATCTTTACAGCACCATTGTGACCCATCAGATTTTTGTCCAAGCAAGCATGGAGACGACCAGCTGGATCGTTATCAAGCATATATTGCACTTTACTATCAAGTAATTTATGCTTTTCGACAGGGACTTTATTGAATCTTTGACAAATTGGTTGTTCTTCTCCCATGTCAATGTCCTGCTCTGTTTAATTTGTTCCTGAAGTCGTGTCACAAAGATGGGAAATGTGAAATTAGTTCAGCACACTCAGTACTCCAATCCTTTAGCAAATGAGACAAGAGCAAAACCAAATGTTGACAAGATTCTGAGTTCTTTAACTGACCATGTAACATTGAATTATCAGGAGGTGCTACATTCCCCTCCCCACCCCAAAGATGATTGCACAATTGGACAAAGAGTCAAAACAAAGATCACTCGTCAAAAAAGGGGGATTTGATAAATCAGAAATGACCTGTGCTGATGATCAAATACAGTATGGTTTTAGCAAGTTTATGTGGCAAAACTGATTCCTCTTCCTGTGATCTGGAGCAGCAATTAAGTAATTTTGTTCAGATAACTGACATAACACAGTGTATGGCTGTGCATACTTTACCTGAAATGGGGATCCTAAATCTGGTAGCAAGGCCAACACCTGATCGCCTTCACTGACTGTCTGTCAAACCACTGCTTCTTTCTTGCCTGAGAGTTCTCCATTTTTTGTTTAGCCTGCTGACCTGTGATATATAACTAGTGTTGAAAACCATTTAGGTTTGAAGGCGGATCAGCTGTAACCCACTTGTCATGAAGTACTAACAGAGGTCCCCCCCATACATTACGACCAAAAACAAGGTCAAAACACAGTATTTTTGAAATAACTCCTGGCAATTAAAAGCAGCCATGGCAAGCCTTCTTCCAAATCTCTGTTCTAGACAAGATGCTCTTAAAAATAACTTTAAAGTCTGGTGAAATTGCTCAAGAGCACTTTGACTTTCCACATGATAAAGTGATGCTTGGTTGTGCCCCATGTTAAACTGCTTACACACTTGTGAAATTAAATGTGACAACTTTGAATGATCTGTGTTATCCCAAATATGGCAATAAATTGAGTTAAAGCTTCCACAACTGGCTTTGCATTGATGCTCCAGAGTGGATAGGTAGCAAGATAGCAAGTAGTTTGACACATTACATACACTGAACAAAAATATAAACACAACACTTTTACTTTTGCTCCCATTTTTCAAGAGCTGAACTCAAAGATCTAATACTTTTTCTCTCAAATAATGTTCACAAATTTGTGTAAATCTGTATTAGTGAGTACTTTTCTTTTGCTGAGATAATGTATCCACCTCACAGGTGTGGCATATCAACATGCTGATTAGACAGCATGATTATTGCACAAATGTGGGAAGTGATTTGCACATTATGGAACAAAGTCAGAGCTAAATAAACCTGTTGCTTGTGGAGTTAACAGTTTAGGATCTTTCACCTTGTTGGTTTAATTGAGTAACTTTCTGTTTTTTGTATTTTGGACTTTGCGTAAAGTTAATAATGCCCCAGTCTCAGGAGATTGACCCTTGCAGAATACGCCCCAGAAATGGCACAGTTTACTAGGAGTATTGCCGGTTTCTGCATTCACTTACAATGACAATGTGTGTAATCCTTGTAAATCATGTATAAAAATGGGCAATGATGGTTATTAATGTAATTTCTCTCTGAGATCAATAAAGTATTGAATAACTGATTAATTATTGATCATTTTTTGTGTGTGTCAAACCTAAACTTTTATGCCTTAATACCTTATTTAGGAGCATATCCAGCTTACATTCTAAGAAATTCCTCTTTTTCTCACACATAGTCAAATATAATGTGCTAAGATTAATAAGTATGCTTGGTTTCATATATCTGGATTTTTTTGTGCATACACCATTTCTTTCTTTCTTGATTTAGGCGTGAGCCAAGTATCTGTATAAAATCCAGATCTTCTTACTTAGTGGCATTAACATTCCTGCTCTGGATCAGAATCAGGCCAAGGAACTGGACCGCAAAATCCCTTTCTATCCTAATTCTAAAACACCTTTTGAAAGCAGCTCACCCCATTCCTATTAAAGAGGTTCTCCAAGTCTTTTAATAAGACATGCCAGTGTAGTGGAACCTCTGTCCACTTCTTTACAGTCTCAAACGTATATATCCATCATAATTAGAAAGGGTGTGAAGTAACCAAGTGTGCAGATTAATTGGAAAAAAAATCAGTCTGACTTTGGCTGGTAAGGCTGGATCATTTGCAAAAACCTGGAATCTCATTCTGTCCTATGTTAAAGGTACAGAATATCAGCTAATTCTGAATTTGAGCACCACAGTAATGTTTTAACATGTGGGTATATATGCACATATGTAATGTGTATGGAAGTGTCTGTGTATGTCTGTAAGCCTTGGACAATTTACTTCTTTTTTCAGCTCCCCATCCCCATTATGTGGAATTCCCCAGGAATCTATTCTTGGACCCATTTTATTTTTCATTTACGTGCTCCCTATATGCTTCATCTTTAAAATAATTAACCTCTGCAAGAGGCGGGGTACAACCTTGTACTTGTCGCAAGTCCATCACAGGGCCAAATAGAGACAAATGAGACAACTATTCACACTTTCACTCAAACCTAGGGACCATTTAGAGTTACCAATTAACCTAAAATGCATGTTTTTTGATGTGTGGGAAGAAACCAGAGTACCTATAGAAAAAACTCACGCAACATGCAGACTTCAAAATGGAAGGCTGGGTGGTGAACCTGCAACCTTCTTACTGTGAGGTAACAGCTCTAATCGCTGCATCACGACATTGCCCTTAGTATAAAAATATTTTTTTAAAATGTACATTGTTCAAAAAAATAAAGGGAAGACTCAAATAACACAACGTTGGTCGATGGAGCAAGACATGATGTCCCAGATGTGCTCAATCGGATTCAGGTTTGGGAAACGAGCGGGACAGTCCATAGCTTCGATGCCTTCATCTTGCAGGAACTGCAGACACACTCCAGCCACATGAGGTCTAGCATTGCCCTGCATGAGGAGGAACCCAGGGCCAACCACACCAGAAAATGGTCCCACAAGGGGTCTGAGGATCTCATCTCGGTATCTAATGGCAGTCATGCTACCTCAGGTGAGAAATGCCACCCCACCCCACACCATTACTGACCCACTGCCAAACCTGTCATGCTGAAGGATGTTGCAGGCAGCAGATCGCTCTCCACGGCCTCTCCAGACTCTGTCATGTCTGTCACATGTGCTCAGTGTGAACTTGCTTTCATCTGTGAATAGCACAGGGTGCCAGTGGCAAATTTGCCAATCCTGGTGTTCTCTGGCAATTGCCAAGAGTCCTGCATGGTGTTGGGCTGTGAGCACAACCCCCATCTGTGGACGTCGGGCCCTCATACCATCCTCATGGAGTCGGTTTCTAACCATTTGTGCAGACACATGCACATTTGTGGCCTGCTGGAGGTCATTTTGCAGGGCTCTGGCAGTGCTCCCCTTGTTCCTCCTTGCACAAAGGCGGAGGTAGCGGTCCTGCTGCTGGGTTGTTGCCCTCCTACGGCCTCCTCCACGTCTCCTGGTGTACTGGCCTGTCTCCTGGTAGCGCCTCCAGCCTCTGGACACTACGCTGACAGACACAGCAAACCTTCTTGCCACCGCTCGCATTGATGTGCCATTCTGGATGAGCTGCACTCCCTGAGCCACTTGTGTGGGTTGTAGAGTCCGTCTCATGCTACTGCAGGGTCACACGTCAGTTGGATTATTTTTGCATTAACAGCTTAATGCCAAAACAATGAACTGTTTCACCTAAACTAAAAAAAAAACCCAGTGTTTTAAGAAGAAGCCTAGATGTTTCTCTGATCTTATTGGGAGGAGAGAAACAGATCCCCTTTGCAGCAGACTAAAAGAATGCATAAACTAATCACCGTTGTTGACTCTAAACTGGAATTTACACTCCCTCTTCAGACCTCTAGCTTGAAAGACTGGATCCTAAGTGTCAAGAGTGGTACTTTGGGAAGAAATTTTACATTCTGAGAAAGGAACAACCAAGGACCTGGTTAAACTCAAGGAAAAGATAACGTCTTCAGTCTGCTGGCATCAAAGGAATTACCACATTCCTGCAAATCTAGTTAAGCTCGAGTACCCCAACATCCTGGTCGCTGCTTAGTATAAAGTGAACTATACCTACCAAATCTGAACTTTCTAATTTGTTCCAAATAAGTTTCTGGACTGCAACCCTCATGTTAAAATGTGATATTTGTACTAATATTGTTTTATCCTTTCAGTTACAAGAGTCACACTTTTCATCTCTTAATGTTTGTAGTTGTCTATATATTTTATGTTTTTCTTTCATTCATTCGCATATCACATGACCGATGAAACAGTATGAGTATTATTCTGCCATCAGGCTGCAAGTGTATCAATATATGTGTTTACAGTGCCAATAACCATGATTCATTGAGATTAACTTCTTGTGAGAAGACTTAATTTAATCACTGATCGAGTCTGCTTCCCCTTTTGCTAACTAAATTTAATTTTGAGGCAGAAAAGGAATGCAAAGATCAAATTACGTTAGTTAGTTGGGTTAGTGTCATCCCAAAAACGCCCCTCTGAAGAGGAGTAGTGCTCATTGGCTGAATGACCACTGAAACGTCCTGCCTTCTTTTGAGAACCGCGGCTCTGATTGGACGGTAAGCGTGCAAAAGCCAACCCCCAGCTTCATTTAAACCCAAATTTTTCTTTGTTTCTGTCCCATTGGACAGAAAGACGGGGGCAGCGGTTGGAGCACAGAGCACAGACCCATAAAGATGGAAGTCCTGCGTGTCCGGTCTGTATTCACACCAGAAGCGAACCGCACCAGAATTTGTTTGGAAGCGGACCGAGACCACCTCAAAAAGCGAGTCTCGGTCCAGTTGTTTGACCCGCACCGGAGTTCGCATGACTGTATTCACACCTGCACAAAAAGTCCGGACCAACGCTGGAAACGAACTCTGATTAAAGTGGACCAAATGTGTCAGTCTGAATACGACCATAAATAGTGCAAAACGTAATTCAGCGTGCATGTGTTTGATATGATTATGATTTTAATCCGAAGCGAAGAAATCATGATTTAGGGTAATTAAATGTTGAGAATGATGACTAAAGATTTATGTAATATTTCCCTCTTTTGGAGAGGGTGGTGCCCTGTGAAATTATAACTTATGAATTAATAATAATTCATACGTCTCCATCTCAAGTGTGAAAGCACCATCAACATTCAAAAGTGACCAAAACATCAGAAGCATAAGTACTGAGAATAGGTCTGTGGTCTCCACCTGCAGAACCACTCCTTTATTGAGTGTGTCTTGCTAATTGCCAATAATTTCCACCTGTTGTCTATTCCATTTGTACAACAGCATGTGACATTGATTGCCAATCAGTGTTGCTTCCTAAGTGGAGTTTGCTTTCACAGAAGTTTGATTTACTTGGAGTTACATTGTGTTGTTTAAGAGTTCCCTTTATTTTTTGCAGCAGTGTATTTCTGATTTAATGAAAAAAAAAATGCTGTTCTGTTGTATCAGTCAATTTGACCCTTCTGCATTATTGTCTCTGAGGTTCAGTTTGTGGAGAGAAGCTGAAGTGTCCAGTATTAAAGCTGGATTAAACTGCTGAGTGACAGACTGGTAGAAGGCTTTCACACTGCGGTCTGTTTGCAGTCATTGACATTAGTAATATTAATATACGTCAATGGCTGCAAACAGACCTCTGGTGTTTAGAGAAGCTGTTAGGATTTTGAAATGCCTGTTGTATAGAAAATCAATTAATGTTTAAATTTCGCTGGATAATCTGAAGTTGGTACTGTCAGCCTCCATGTTTTATCAAATTTTTTTTTTCCAATGTGTGGTTACACTGAAACATGTTCAGTTTAATCTGTTCAAAATAAATGTTGACAGTAACATAACATTTTCTGTAAAACTATCACCAGGTTTCCAAAATGTATAAATAATAGACTCCAGAGTATTAGTCAGAAAGAGTCGTGCAAATAAAATCCAACACGCCTCAAAACATTAGTCCACCACATTACAGTTTCTCTACAATACAAGCTCTATTAATTCATCAACAACTTTGTCCAATGTAATATTTGAGGAAAAACAATCCAGATACAAAGAAACTTCTTCCTTAATGTTAGCTCTGTTAGATTAAATCATTCTTTCATTCATACTGTAGTGTTACTGTCTCAGCCTTCTGTTGTTACCAGTAGTTATTGAAAGCAGAGGACAGTCACCTGTGAGAGAGGAGCAGCTGCACAACCCTGTTCCAAATTATGACTGAGCTGACATTTTAACTAACATCTTTTATTAGCATCATTAGCATCGTTAGCTTTTTTAACAGTTACAACAGTCTGAGTTTGTAAATATAGCCTACCTTATTGAAGTTTTCCTAACAGGCTTCTGACATCCATGTTCCACAACAGACAAAAGTTAAACAAAAGGAAAAATCAGATCTTTAATCAGTTCTTCTGTCTGCTGAGCTGCAGCCCAAACTGACCATCAGCTCACATGATGAACAGAAATCAATGTTCCTTTGTAGAAAATCATGTTTTTTAACAGCCTCTCTATCTTTTGTTCTTCCTCTGACCTTATTTCTAAACACCCTACAGCTAACTTGATGTTTTCTCCATGCAGTAAAAACTTCCCTAGCTATCAGTGCTGAGGTGTTGCACAGGTAGTGGCTTATTTGTGGTACATTGACTGGAAAAATATCACATTTTTAAGTGTTGACCCACGTATCACAGATCATAACTGGTCAGGCCAAATATTGTCTAGTTTCGGGCACAAGCCGATTCCCTGGTGCGTCTCTAGAAAATGACAGCATGCAGATGCAACAACACCTTTTTTTTGCAGCAAAGCAAGTTTTTTGTTAACACACACTAAGGCACTGCTAACACAACTGCATTTTTGAGTCAATCTGTAGATTTTCTGCTGGTTGTGTACACAACAATAGCATTTGTATCCTCTGAAACTGAAGCTTTCTGAACCCAGGTCTCAGAGTGGTGATTTTTGGACACTGGAATTTGCAAGGAAGCCGCACCATGTGAAATCATCTATGCACACCACAGAGTCGATAGCCGTTCTGCACATGCACAAGTAGATCAACAATAATAGCAGATATCAGAGTGCTGTTTGTCCTACTCGCCCTTTACAACATATAGCAGCAACCCAACCTCTCTGTAAGTCCAAACAAATGTCCCTGTATTCACCATTTTGAATGTAACTGTTTACATGCTCCAAACTGCATGTATGCCTCATTGAAAGCCTGGCAGCAGTGTTGCCAGATATACAGTAATTACCCTTTATATAACATAGTTTTATGGTCAAGTCCCCCTCCTTTTCTGTGCACAAGCCATAGGCGCCGGAACCACTGGGGCCAGGGGGCCATTGCCCCCCCCCACTTTCCGGCCCTGCCAGTGCGCTGCGTGTTCCCACCAGACGGCTGCACAGACTGCACGCGACTCTCACAGACTGTGACTAACGTGTCTCTGTGTTTATATAGAGACAGAAGCACAAATAAAACCTACAGCATTGAGATCTGGAC
>NC_051451.1:1511272-1517135 GCF_001649575.2 Kryptolebias marmoratus | reverse complement strand
GCAGCTTCTGCTTCGCGAGTCAGCGAAGGGAGGCATACTTCGGAAAATTCTGAGCTCTGAAACTTATTGTCATCATTAGTCGTTATTAGTGTCATTAGGATGTAAATAGTTACAATGAGCAACATCTTTATAAATAGCTAGTTGCTGCAAAGTATTAGCAACATTGAACAGCATGTGGAAGATAACAAACTACCTGTAATGGAGGAAGAGCTACAATACACCAAACTGCTGTGGAAACAGCCGACTGTGAGGTAATGTGCAGCAATTGGTGAATGAAGACACATAGATGTGGCCAATTGAGCAGGAATTTGGTTACAGCTAGAAAAAAAAGTAAGTTTTGGAGTCTTGCAGCATGCCAGCCTTTTCTGCCATGGTTTGTTCACAGTTGATATGCCTGAAAAAGGAAGGCAATCATCAGTATATTCAGCTGATTGTGATCTGCAATATATTATGCTACAGGATCTTAGTAAATTTTGCAGATCTGACCTTTAGGTTCAGGTGTAAAAATATTTTTTATTTTCATTTTTTGACCAAGACATTGTAAACCTTGCACTTATGACTAAAGAAATGATGTGATTGATCATGCAGAGAATCATTATAGTCTTGCAATCATTTTCGAATATTTCTCTTTTTACACATGCTGCCTCACTTTTTCTTTCTCCTCCTTCTAATTTTCTGCTGCACTGCTTGTTGAAAGGGAATTTGTGCATTTGTGTATGAATCTGTCACATAATCTTAATGAAAACACACTTCTGTTAGTTTGTGAATATGTTTGTGTATGAGTGGCACCAGCTTTGACTTCAGTCATATTCTTAGCTCACAGCATGCACACTTCGGATTACTGGTGATTAAGCCAGTTATTTTCTGTGCCGTATGTATTTTGAAACACTCACACGAATTAAACTCAAAGAACTCAAGAACCCAACAGCAACCTCTCATTTTCAAAGAGTAAACATCTCAGTCACAGAGAAAATAAGTGCTTGATATTCATACTGGCACCCATTTGTGTTTCTCACTGTGTATCATTAATGGCTGTTTCATTTCCAGGGTCTTGAAATATTTTTATTGTGTAGGAGGAAACATTAGCAGCAAAGTTTCTGTTCAAGACAGAAAACAGTTTCTGTCCAGATACTGAGCACACACTGTTACTGCAAGGGGAACCTTTACAACACAATCGTCTTTAGCATTAAGTATGTGCATGCACAATGCCAAAAAGTGTCTATGTAAACAATGTCTATGGTGGCCGGTAACAAGCTAACGTTTGTTGTTTGCTAGCGCTCCTTACCAAACTTCCAGGTCACCTAAACCCGACCAATTAACCCTCACGTGGCGTCCTCGGGGTCTCGGGTGACCCCACCCCCTCCCTCCCACACACATAAACGCCAAAAACAAATTGTTGATGATGTTTTTTTTTTTTTTGTCTCTGTCCTTTGTCTCTGTCCTTTTTGTGTGTGTGCGTGTGCGTGCGTGCGCGTGTGCGTGCGTGTGTGTGCGTGCGTGTGTGCGTGTGTGTGTGCGTGGTAGTAAATAGAAAAAAATAAATAAATAAATTAAAAAAAAAGAAAACCGAATCAATCGACTTCCATGGGTTCGTTCAAATCCACCATGTCGACTTTGTTTCGGAAGAGCTGCTGCCGCCGCCGCCGCCACGCGTCGAAGAAGCCCGGCCACCACGCCGCGTCTGGTCTCTCGTTGGGTTTCGGCGTAATAGTTGTTATTGTTGATGTTGTTGTTGTAGTTGTAGTAGGCGGCAGCGGCGGCTGCGACGCGTAGCCATAGCAAGGGAGAATCGGTTGCGGTTGTTGTTGTAGTAGTACTTGTTGTTGTTGCTGCTGCTGTTGCTGCTGCGCGTCGTAGAAGGAGAAGGCCGGTGTTGTGGCCACAACGCCGCCGCACCACGGCGGTTGCGGTAGAGGATGATGATGATGATGATGATGAGGAGGAGGAGGAGGAGGAGGAGGAGCGAGGAACCCGAAGATGCCGTTCATGAATGCGAAAGTACACAAACACAAACACAACGACGAACGAAATTAAACGTTTTTTTTTTTGTTTCCCGTATGGGTTGTTCTTTCTTTCTTTCTTTCTTTCTTTCTTTCTTTCTTTCTTTCTTTCTTTCTGTCTGTCTGTCTGTCTGTCTGTCTGACTGTCTGTCTGTCTTTCTGTCTTTCTTTCTTTCCGTCCTATCCTCTCCCCTCGTCTCGTTGTTAGTAGTAGCAATAGTAGCAATAGCAGTAGCAGCAGCAGCAATAGTATTAGTAGCAGCGAGGCGAGCGACGGTACGTGGGAGTACGTCACCGCGGTGTTTTTCGTATCATTTACGCCGACGCTTGATCCCGGATTTACCTCGGGTATTTCATTCAATAAAAATAAATGGCCAAACGGAGAGTCAAGTGGACGTCGGCTCCCACCGCCGAACTGCTGGTGTTTGTGTTCAGACGTCGTCACAGCCGCAGCCTCCTCGAAGTTTCTTCTTCTTCTTCTTCTTCTTCTTCTTCTTCTTCTTCTTCGTCGTCGGATAATGATGACGATGACGACGATGATCAGAAAGAGACAGGCGAGGACAAACGGTCAGACGACGTTGACGTCGACGACGACGAGGACGCGTCTTCGTCTCCTCCACCTCCTTTCTCCGACAAAGAATCCGTCTCGTCGCCGTCGGACGAAGAACATGAAGAACCTCTTCATTCTCCTCTTCCTCCTCCTTCTCCTCCTCCTCCTCCTCCTCTTCCTCCTCCTCCTCCTCTTCTTCCTCCTCTCATGCCGTCGAGACGAGGATCCGTGATGTGGCGAGCGCAACCTTTCGAGGTTTCTTCCGACCCGACGGCGACGACGATGACAACGCCGTCGCGCCATCGTCGTCCTCGTCCTCGTCCTCGTCCTCCTCCTCCTCCGGGGCCGACGCCGCTGGCCAGACGCGCCGTCACGGAGACGTCGGGGCCGTTGGCCACGTTCGCGCTGTTCTTCGACGCGAGCCTCGAAGATCGAGTGGCGGCCATGACGAACCTGGAGGCTAGCCGCCGCGGCCTCAAACCCCGCGAGGGCTGGCGACCCATGGGTCGCGCGGAGTTTCGAGCGTACGTGGGTCTGCTGCTGCTGGCGGGCGTGTACAGGTCGCGGAGCGAGGCGTGCGAGAGCCTGTGGCACCCCGAGACGGGCAGGGGGGTGTTCAGGGCCACCATGCCGCTCAAGACGTTCCGCGCGTACTCGGCCACCATGAGGTTCGACGACCACGACACCAGGGATGTCAGGCGACGGCGAGGCGACAAACTGGCACCGATCGGAGAGCTGTGGCGAGAGTGAACCCGCCGCCTGCCGCTCATGTACGAGCCGGGCGAGGTTGTCACCGTGGACGAGCGGCTGGTGCCCTTCAAAGGTGAAGAGTAGCTTTTTTAAACAAAAAAACAAAAAAAAAACAAAAACAAAAAAACCGAAGAGAAAACGAAAACGGCTCACTCTGTTTATTTTGTGCCCGTCTTCTTCTTCTTCATCATCATCATCATCATCTTCTTCTTCTTTCTTCGCGTGCACACGCACGCGCACACGCACGCGCACACGCATACACACCCATTATCATCATCATCATCATCATCATCATCATCTTCTTCTTGAGGCGAGAAGGTCGCTGCTCGTTCCGACAGTACATGCCAGGCAAACCGGCCAAGTACGGACTCAAGTTGTGGGTGTGTTGCAACGCCCGGTCCAGCTACGCGTGGAAGATGCAGATGTACGAGGGCAAACGCGACAAAGGCGGTGCTCCCGAAAAGAACCTGGCCACCAGAGTGGTGATGGACGTGACGGACGGTCTGCGCCAGGGCACCAACGTGACGACCGACAAATTTTTCACCTCGTACGAACTGGCCGCCGCGCTGATGCACGGGGGCGGGGGCCGGGGCGACGACGACGACATCGACGAAGACGACGAGGGCGAGGAGGAGGGCGAGGAGGAGGAGGGCAAGGAGGAGGAGGAGGGTGAGGACGACGACGAGGACGAGGATGATGAGGATGAGGACGAAGAAGAGGAAGAGGAAGAAAAGGAAGAGGAGAGTGAGGAGGCGGCTCACCCTGTTGGGCACGGTCAGGGCCAACAGACGCGACGTGCCGTGCGAGCTGCTCGAGACCAAAGGCAGAGAGGCGCACTCGTCGCGATTCGCGTTCGCCTCCGAACCCGTCGCGGCCGTGTTGATATCGTACGTGCCCAAGCGCAACAAAAACGTCACCCTCCTGACTACCGCGCCGCGGCACCTGAGAGGGACGGCGGTGAGCTTTGACCGCGCCGACCGCAAGTCCCTGGTGCTGCTTCACTACAACGCCACGATAGGCGGCGTCGACAACCTGGACAAGGTGCTGGCCACCTACAGCTGCAGGCGAAAGACCTCGCGGTAGCCCATGGCCCTGTTCTACAACATGATTGACGTGTCGGCCTACAACGCCTACGTGATCTGGCGCGAGCTCCACCCTGAATGGATGTCGCAGAGCCGCAACAGGCGGCGGGTGTTCTTGGAGGAACTCGGCATGGAGCTGGTGCGAGAATCACCCTTTTTTTTTTCCTCCTCCTCATCGGCAACGGCGGTACGAAAGAGAGGAGGAGGAGGAGGAGGAGGAGGAAGAGGTGGAGGAGGAGGAAGAGGTGGAGGAAGAGGAGAAAGAGGTGGAGGAAGAGGAGAAGAAGCAGAAGCAGCAGCAGCAGCAGCAGCAGCCGCTCCACCACCACCGCCGCCACCGCCGCCGCCACCTCGCGAAGGTAGGAAACGATGCGGGATATGCCCTCGCAGCAGAGACGTCAAGACGCGAAACCGGTGCTCGGGGTGCCGAGTGCCGTTGTGCGGCAAGTGCGCTTCTGCGTACTGCGCTCGGTGCGCCCCTCCGCCGCGACCGATCGCGCCAGAAGAAGAACAAGAAGAAGAAGAAGTCGACGATCTGATGCTCGAACCGTAGCGTGGTGGTTGTTGTTGTTTTTGTTGTTGTTGTTGTATATTTTTTTTGCTGTTTGTTTTTTTTGTAATTACTATTTAACTTATTATTTATTTACTTTTGACCACCGCGGTTCGGTTTCTGTTATGCGCTTGCCATGTGTATGTACGATTGTATATTAATCGTTTTGAATGTTTTGTGCGTGTGTGTTCACGTGTTTTGTTTTTATGTAATTATGTAATTTTTATGTAATGAATTGTTTTTAAATATTAAAATTAAACAAAAAAAAAAAACCCACAGGAAACAATCTTCATGTGTGACCGCTTTGACACTGGGTGAATGAAAAAGAAAAACAAACAAAAAAAACACAAACACAAACACATTTTATGTATCTAGTTATTTATTTCTTTTTAAGTTTAGGGATTATCATCATCATCATCATCATTCCACGAAAACAAACAACTATCCATCGATTAGATCACGTGTGTTTATACAAACGTTTATAATTAACAAATAAAAAAAAAAACAACAAAAAAAATAAGAGAGAGGGGGGGGGGGTAAATAAATAAATACAAATATCCCGAGTAATAAAGCCTTGTTTTTTCTTTTTTTTTCTTTTCTTTCCCCTTTCATCGTCATCTGCGTATGTTTATGCAAACTTTTTCCGATTGAAAGAAAGACGAGAAAAAACCCCAAATTAAAAAAAAAGAAAAATACCCCAAGTACGATATGAAATTCACGTTTTTCATCGTCGTCTACGTGTTGTTTTCCGACTCCACGGTTTCTCTCTTCCCCGTCGGGCCCCTCTCCGTCCCTCGGTACGCAAAGTGCGGTCGAATCGACCCCGTCCATCCTTCCTTCCGACGACGGAGGACAAAGGTGTTGGTGGCGGTGGCGGCGGGGGTCAACCGGACCCCCCGTGCCGTCGTCTTGTAGCGATACAAGACGCGCG
>NC_051451.1:1503329-1511115 GCF_001649575.2 Kryptolebias marmoratus | reverse complement strand
GGCGGCGGCGGGGGTCGATCGGACCCCCGTGCCGTCGTCTTGTAGCGACACACAAGGGTTAAATATAAAAATCAAATTCTGTCCTGCTGCCCGTTTTTCCATTTCATGATTCAAATCTTAGCCTAAAAGTGAAATATGAAAAACCAGGCATTTTTTCGTTTTTCGTGTGATAATAAAAAACAAAAAACAAAATAACCTGTCCGTTTTTCATTATTTGGTTATCAATTAAAAATGGAAAGAACGAATGATACACGGATTCAGGACAGAATTTGATTTTAATATTTAATTGATCGGGTTTAGGTGACCCGGAAGTTTGGTAAGAAGCGCTAACAACAAATGTTAACTTGTTTCCAGCCACCATAGACATTGTTTACATAGACACCTCGGAGACTGGGCTGTCTGTTGGAGCTGACGAGTCAGCGCGGCCGCCATCTTGGCCGGGTCCTTCACATGCCTCCCAGTTCATTTCTTTGTCCTGAGGAAGCTGAATGTCCAACTAAAATAATCAGAACTCTCTGAATCTTTATCTGATTTTCACACAGTTTGGTTTGTTACAAACAGCAGAGATGTAGTTATGATACAGGATGCTTTCACACATTAAAAATACGTACTTTCATGCTGAAATACTTTGTTTTATGCTCTTTAACATAGATAAACATATAGTATGGCATATTATTGGATGTATATTTCAATACATTTCATATTTTAATAAAGAAACAAGTTTGATTGTTCATTTAATTTATTTCTCTCTCTCACACACATATACACACACAATCCTGAGCCTTCATACACCACTTTAATAATTTCTTTATATTTTTGTGTGTTGTGTATGCACACACACATGCAGTTTTTTTTAAAAGCCCTGGAAAATTAGTCTTTAGAAACTCCAGGTCATTCCAGGGTCTCACACTGCCCTGCTTTAACTGGGGCTGGAGAGCTGAGCTTCACTGGAAGTCCTCTGGTTTGAAATGTTGACTACAGAGCTGAGACAACTGTAGCAACTTCTTACTGCAGCTTCCCATTGCCTCCTTAAATCTGTGTTACTGGGAAACCTACAAAATGTGAAGAAAAATAAACAGAAAGAGCTAATGAGAGAGGAGCACCAGTTTATACTCCAGTCATAACTGCTCACTCTGTGTTTCCTCCTGTTGGCTCGTAGAGAGGAGAGATCTGTCCAACATGGCGGCGACGGCGGATGCGCTCCGCGACGTAATGAGGCGTCTACATATTTATGTTTGTTCAATATCGATCAATCAGGACCAGATAATCCAGTCAGACCCATCAGCCATGGAGACTTACGTATTGTTTCGAGGATCAAACCGCTGTTAAACAAGTCCTCTATCGGTAGTTCTAGCACCGCCATAGTAACCATTACATGACCTGAACTGCTGCACAGAGCCACTTCTGGGTCACCTAAACGCGACCAAATAAATATTAAAATCAAATTCTGTCCTGCTGCCCGTTTTTCAATTTTGTGTTTCCGATCTTAGCCCAAAAGTAAAATATGAAAAACCAGGCGTTTTTTCGTTTTTCGTGTAGTAATAAAAAACAAAATAACCAGTCCGTTTTTCATTATTTGATTTTTGATAGTCAATTGAAAATGAAAAGAACGAATGATACACAGATTGAGTTGGTCGAACCCAAAATGCAGGCAGACACAGAGGAACTCAAAGTAAAACTGATTTATTAACAAAAAAGGAAAGCAAAGGCTGACAAGACAGCAACTAAAACTAAATAACAAAAACTTACAAAACCAGGATAGCAGGAACACGATGAGGCAAGACACAAGGGGAACCAGACAGCACATGGGAGTGACACAATGAACCAGCAAGTAAGTATGGAAAATGACTGGGTTTTAAAGACTGAGGGTAACGAGTAAGTGGAAACATGTGACTGATTAGTAACAAGGGAACAGGTGTGGGTGGTGAGGCAGGTTGACAGAACTACTGTGGTGAGTGAGTGATAGCACCAGGAACACGGGGAGCAGAACAACTAAACACTGGAGAAATAAACATAAACACAATACCAAAGTAAACCAAAGATAACCAAATCCTGGCAAAAGTTTTAAGCAAAAAATGTGTACATTATGTAGCACTTGTAGCATTGTCATCAGCTACAAGCACACCAAGTTTGACCTTAATATTTGTAAAACTGACAGAGTTAGAGACATTTTTGTACTGGCTATTAAGAATTAGCTATGGCAGCAATCTTGAATTGGGTAGACTCCAAAAGGTAATCAGTTATAGATGTATATCCAATGCTTCTTTTCTGAGAGTTTCATGAAAATGTGTCTAGTGGTTCATGGAATGTTTTGCAAACATATGCTCACACACATGTACACATGCACTTCCAAACATGGGCAAAAGCATTATAGGCAGCTTGCAATAATAAGATAAGCAATAGTAAGAGTAATCCACTGAACTACATAACATTCAACCATTAAAAGTGCTTTTGCTGCTGAAGTCCAAGTTCAAAAACCTGAAGTCTTACTTTGTAGATGTTAATTTTGCCAAAATGTGTGCCAACTTAAAAAAAAAAAAGTGCAAATCAATTTTCTTTTAAACATTGAATCATAATTCAGTGTGGGTGTGTGTGAAAGTGTTACGTTTCTGTTTGTACAATCTGAGGGAAGGAAGCAGTAATGAATGTGAAGGTGCTAAAGAGAGAAATATTAAGCAAAGTCTCAAATGAACTGGGTGTATGAATGCACTGAAATATGCTGAAGCTATCAATCAAAAAGAATACGATAAAAAGTAAAAGGCTACTCTTGTAATCTTGTTACCGAAACTTGCTTCTTTTTCTGCTTTCATTTTTACTGTTAAACACTGTGACAGTAACCTCCTCAGTGACCTACAGTGTGTCTGTCACAGCTGGCCGTGGCTTCTTCTACATCAGCAACCAAGGCGGTAGCACCACCCACACAATCACCCAACGTTGGATTTTGACACAAAACCTCTAAAAACAAGTTGCTAATGTTTTATATCTGACAAATTGACCACTGGAGTGTTTTATGATAGTGTTTAACTAAAAGAAAAACTTGAAAACTTAGTTTTTTAATATTTCATTTCCCCTTTAAGTTTGTTTTAGCAGAAGAGAGATCAAATGAAGTAGGCCATACCCTAAACAAGGCAGTTAAGGCAGTTAAGGCATTAGGCGCAAAATCCTCTATATTGAGCAATGTAAGAAAAATCTCAGACCAGAATCTCTTCATTGAGGGATAGCTCCAAAATATGTGTGAGTAATTTGCTGTGACCTGTTGGCATCGTTCACTTTGAGGGGATACTGTGTCAGATATTTTTACAAGCCTGGCTTTAGTGTAGTGAACTCAATGTAGAATCTGACATTGCATGAAACTACATAGCACAGATTGAAGATAAGTGTACCCTCTCTAAAACCATCCATCCATTTTCTTTACCAACTTCTCCTTTCTGGGTTGCAGGGAGCTGGTGCCTATCTCCAGCAGTCACTGTGTGGACGGTGGGGGACACGCCACTCCATTCCAGTCCAACCAACCATTCAAGCTCCCATACCAAAGGACGATTTAGAGTGAACAATTAACCTAATATGGATGTTTTTAGTGTGTCGGAGAAAACTGGAGTTCCTGGAGTAAACTCACAGATACAAACTCCACCCAGAAAGGCTCCAGAGCTCTAACCACTGCACTACTGTGCCACCCCCTTTAAAACCTCTTCCTAAAATCATCTGCAATCAACAGTCCTTTACAGTTTGTCTCCTATACAGTTTTGAAACACAATGAAATGATTTGAAAAGTTGAAGATATCACTCCTCTCGTCAAGGGGACAAGTTGCAGAAACACATCAAAATCAAAGGGGTTAACCAGAGAATTATGGAGATGAGCTACAGATATTATGTCGAGTTTGAAGGTATCTAAAAAAATATCTTTAAAGAGAGAAAATGTATTTGCTAGTTGCTGAAAAGAAGCAAAAGTAGAAACAACATACATATCCCTCCAGTATTTTATACCTTATCTAGTCCATTTAGAGAAAGTGTTATCTCACATAGACGAAGGAAAGGTATGATTCCCTGCGAGGGGCGCCCCAGTAGAGTGTGTTCACAAAGTGGTATCTAAATTGAACCCAAATTTTAAGACAGGCAGCCACTATCACATTCATAAATAGAAGTAGAGGACTGAAGAGGTCCTCTCCTTCAGTCCTCTATTTACTTCTATACCCACCCATGATAGGGGAAATTTATTCTCCCCATACAGAACCCAGTAATTCAGAATTTTTAATATTAGTTTCCTAGTAGTAGTAGTGCCACAAGTAGTAGGTTAGGTAGTGCCATTTCACCCAGAGCCTCTAGCTTTTGTAAGACCTGATGGCACAGCTTAGGTGGTTTCTTGCTACAAATAAAAAAAATGATGGCATTTTTTCAAGAGATCACAAAAAGAATTAGAAGAGCCCATTGCTCAAAATTGTGCCTATTTTGTATGAGAAAAGGGAGAAAGTTTTATTTTATTTATTTTTTTCCCTATAAACCTTATCCATTGTGCAGGGACTCCTCCAGAAAGTTTTTAAAAGGGTAGCCATATGGGGGCCACTAACATTCATTGGTGTGGCACACCAAAACTAAAGCCATAACATAATTTCCTTTTGTTTGTTTGTTTAAGTTTGTTTTTTATTGCTGTTGGCATATATAGTATAGGCTATTTGAAAAATCTTGCAATTTTGGAGTAAAGGAATCACTTTCTGGTACAGGTCTACTTAGTTTTTTGTGTTTGTTTGTTTTTGAGCTGAAATTACAAACTAAGAATGTTACGATGAATGGTAAACCACTGAATCTTGTCCCCTTTTTAACATATATTTATAAAAACAGATTTTTTTTTTAAGTTATTTTAAATTTTTTGGTTGCAAACTGTCACCCTAATGATTAGCGGTCAGGTGGCTCACCCTCCCTTGGTTTAGCATTAGAACATGGTGGCCAGGCCATAGTCAAATAATATTGAACCTAAAGCTTTCCTCCAAGTCTTCAGTGTTTACTGTAGCAGAGACCTTTGCTATATGAGTTCCAGTTCTTAACAACCTTTGAAGGTGGTCTGAGGGAAAAGGGGGCCAAACCACTTGTGATTTTGACTACCTCCTTTATTCGCATATATTTGGTATTCTAAACACAATCTGAAAAAATCTATGGGATTAGACTATTTATTCTGAACAATGTCCTGAGACTTCCAGTATGGGGACTTTCTCGTTACAGTTTAAAATTTGTTTTAATTGTTTTTATACCTGATTGGACATACTGTGGTCACTGTAAGGTATAATGTGTTTGTTAATCAACAGTCTTAGCAGCATTATGTTGCTTGATATTCACCTGATTACACAATGCTGATCTAATGTTCACAGTGAAGCTGTGTGAAACCGCTGACAGATGTCAGGACATTGTGTTTCACTGCAGTGGATTTTTACAGGTCAAAATTTTCAATTTCTGCTCTTACCCAGAACTCTGTGAACTTACAAATCCTCATATTACAGTGCCTTTACAGTTTGTCAGTTTGTGATGACAGCCTGCTCTTGGTAGATTTACACATCCTAAATTCCTTTCATTTCTTGATGATGGATTTAACAGAACTCCTGGGGATATTTAGGGTCTTGGAAACCTTTTTGTATCCATCCTGATTTGTACTTCTCGTAATTTGGACAGACACTTTAAAGGGGATTAATACTTTACACAACACACACACATATATATATATTACACTGACATTCATTTTTTTGTAGAAAACAAAAAGGTTAATTTATATTGACCATGATTTGTTTATGACAGCAATAAAAGTATAAAACATGCAAGGGGTGAATACTTTTTATGAGCACTGTGTATTGCTAAAAAAATAGCATATGGTAAGTAAACAAGTTTAAGTGATGTTGCTACAAAAATGGCTTCAAACAGTGTGTACTGACTCAGTTTGTATCATAAAATTGTGTGGTGGGGGGAAGGGAAACTAAACTCTATACAGGGATGGAAGAGTGGAGACCCCGATTGGAAGAAATTTGTTTCAGTGCAGTGGGGAGGAGAAGCCAAGGAGTTCTGTTTCTCGTTGAGAACTGTTCATGTGGAAAAGAATTTCTAACAGTTACATGCGCAAGAGCAGATTTCTTCACTTCTTGCGAAGTATGGATCCATCTTTAACCACATTATTTAGTTCTGCTTTTCTTTTTTGTTTTGTGTCTTTCTCATAGTTCAGTTTTCTTTCAGATCAGTAATATTCCAGTGGAGAGACCTCCTGCTGACCAACTAATGCACAGCCTGAAATAAGGAAAGCCCACTTTCCTTCTCCTTTCTTCTTCTTTTGTCTTATTTAGAACTTTTCTCTTGCTTGCTGATTTTATTTTATGGCCCCCTTTACTGTCGCATTATTCCTTAGAGCTATCTTTTCAGTATTTACTAGAAGCCATCGTTCAGTGTGCAATGTCATATGGGTCTCAATTTGTGGGTACTGTTCAGTTACCAGACAATAGATCAGAGAATAAAACAAAACCACTTTTGGTTAAAATCAATGAAGGGAAAAAGACAGACAAAGTAGACAGGTGGAACAGAACCGGTAATCAACATCAGAATATTTAAAAGGGGAGATACACAAAAGCTACTTTCACAAAACAGTTCCATGGAGGTTGTGATTTTCCTAGCGTTGGTTTGTTTGTTCAATATTGATTTAAAAACTAATGAACAGATGTAGATGAAATATTCAGGAACTGTTGGGTTTGTCACAAAAAAACCATTGATTAAATTTTGTTGGTTCGTTGGTTGGTTTTCGTTGGTTGTTCGTTCTGGATCAGGATCTGGATTGTACAGGTTCAATAGCCTTGGCGGAGGTTTGCGGTCGCCGTGTGCTTCTAGTTTTGACTCTATATGCTAATTTTTTGATAATGCAATTAATCCAAATTACTTTTTTCTCCAAAAGTCATAATTAACTAATTTACTTCAGGTAATTTTATTTTTAAAAGTCAACCCTGTCATTTACTACATACAGCAAAATAAAATGTAAACAAAGTCTTGCAAAATAAAGTACAAAATGTATGTTTAAAGTTCTACCTCCAGCATGATGAAATAAACTAAATGAAATTCGTATTTATGTATTAAAAGCTAATAAGCTTAAATATCCATCATGTTGTAAGGGTACTGCTAAAAGGAACTGCAGCAAACACTGGAGAGGTTCTTCTGCAGGCTTTGGCTTGCCTATGTGAAAGAGAAGAAAAATAATTATAATACATTTAAAATGTAAAAACTCTGCCAAATGTTCTTTGAACATAGCCTACACTTTTTATGTCATATATGAATTGCATTTATTTATTTTAAGAACAGGAGTACCCCCCCTCCAACCCTATCAACATTAAGAGTACTGAGGTGGACATTGGGGACTGCTACAAGTACCTGCGAGACAATAAACCCTTAAGACAATAAACTGAACTGGACAACTAACAACAATACCCTCTACAAGAAAGGTTAGCGTCACCTTTTTCTTCTAAGAAGGCTCAGGTCTGCAGGACCATGGTGCAGATTGTTGAGGTAAGGATTTTCACCTGCATTCCTCCTCCTTCACCTCCCCCAAGTTGGTTGATGGAAAGAGACCGGAAGGAGACAATACCTTAAATTTAAATATTTATTTTACCAAAAGCAGAGAGAGAAAACAGGTTATTACAAAGATAAAACCAAATGCATTTGGGAGACAATCCTCAAATAAAATGTGGGAAAACACATCACCTCAAAGTGTCAGCAAAGTGCCCCAAAGATTGTCTGAGGAAACAAAGGATGTTCTCTGGTTTTAATGCTT
>NC_051451.1:1488812-1503235 GCF_001649575.2 Kryptolebias marmoratus | reverse complement strand
ATGGTGGCTAAATATAAAATGGTGATAAACACAAATCAGATTAAGATATAATAATCAAATGTTAAATAAAGCATGGGAGAATAAATACAAGGCCTTCTATTCCACAACATTTAGATTATATGCAGAACTGCTGCTCTTCTTATGATTAAATGCTGTTTAAGTGAAAGCTTGGTTTTGTCTAATTCCACAAGATGTTTTACCACTCAGTGGTCTCCGGTGTCATATTCTCCGCTGTGGTGTGCTGGGGCAGCAGGGTGAAGACAGCTGATGCCAACAGGCTCAATAACCTCAACAGGAGACCTGGATATGTTCTGGGAGTGGAGCTGCAGTGCAGTGAACAATGAGTCACACCCCATGCATGCAACACTGGACTCCTATCGCAGCACCTTCAGTCGTAGATTGAGACTGCCGAGGTGCTCCACAATACGCCACCGGAAGTCCTTCCTCCCTGTGGCTATCAAATTTCTCAACTCCTCCCCTTTCTGAACAAAGGACAATCAAAATTAATCCTGTACTACAATAAACACTTTTTGATGTTTAACTTACCTGTTTTGCACCTTAATTGTTGGTATTTTAGTACCTCTCTGTTATTTTTATATTTGTTTTTTTTTTTTTTTTTGATCTTGTGTAATTCCTTGCACATGTTCCTTTGTATTGTATTTCTGGCACAACAATTTCCTGCAGAATCAAATTCTTATTCTATCTTATCTTACCATATATTTATACATTTTACATATGAATTAGTTTGATTTAAATTTTATCAGTATTTATACAAATAAATGTGTGAAACAGGCAGAAGTCAAATGGAGAGACAAGCAGCAAATTAACACACAGGTGTTATGTCAAGATCTGTTCCCCCACCTAAGTATAGGAGATTTCCAGTCATCAGGATGCATTTCTCCTGCTGCAATGGAAAAAAAGGGGGCAAAAAAAGTTTTTAAGCATTTTACTTAGAACAACAGAGAATATGAGAAAATCAGATCTTGACAGGGGAAGAAATCTCAACATAACACCCGCGCAATGTTATTGGACATGAGCATCTATTCACTGAAAATGTAGCAGACAGATAACCTGTTTAACATCACAGAGTCATTTAGCAGCTTAAAAAATCTTATGGAAGTTTTTTTTTTTTTTTACTGCTTGCTCCTCACAGTGTGTCATGGTGCTATAAGCCAAGGAAACCTCTCAGGGCATACAAACTATTGTTTTAGTGTCAGCTAGCTTGAAGTACTCCTGTAGTTAAGCCCATTGTCCTTTGAAAACCTAATGGGATAGTCAAGTCAATTTTGAAGGGGTGTTCTGTCAAATAGTTATCAACAGTCAGTCCAGAAAAATGTGAAGAAAACAGCTGATGGATACAAAACTTACTACAATTAGAAAGCCTCACATGATAAACTTCAAGTGGAGCACACAATCTTGTACTACGTTTTAGTTCCAAAGACTTGACAGACAAAAACCGAGACCAGAAAACTTGCCCTCGAACTCATGCCATGATGGACAGACCCTTACACAATCACTGCTAAACTTTCTCTAGTTGTTTATAAAATCAAAATGACTAAAAAACAACAATAACCGACTTTCAAACGGGCTCACAGAAACCAAATCAAGCTTCACAAAACTTTCACTAAAGTCACTGATAACAATTTTCACACAAACTAGTCATCCAGATAAACAGACTTACAAACATTATGGCAAAACCTAAGTTTCTTAAAAGTAGCCTGCTAGACATGTACTATATAAAAGTAGTCAACTATTAGAGCTTTAATTAAGAAGACGTTAAAGTTACCACAAGACAGTTTCAGAAACTAACCAAGCTAACAAACTAATTTAACCACTAGTTACTAGTGAGCGGTGAGATGTCTAACCCATCAGGTATTAGTTGGGGTTGAAATGAACTAGCGTTGATGCTAACCTTAACATCACCATGTTGTGCCCACTGGCTGTGTGCTGGTGCTGGGTGTTTGTGTTACCTTTTCTCCTTCCTCAGGGTGTGATGAGCAGGTGATTGGGTCCAGCTGTTCCTCATCTAGGGGCGGTGTGTATAGAGGAGCCGGTTCCCTGAGGCAGGTGCCAGATCGTTATTGCATCCTTCATGGTAACCACTCTAGCTCTCTCTCACTCCAGATTTATACCTATGCTTACCTTTGCGCTCACCTTCCAGCATTCCTGGTCCTCGGCCACTTCCACGTGGTTTTTAGAAGTCTCCTGCGTTGCCTCCCTGGTTCCAAGTCCTCGAGTCCTTCAAACCCTGCAGCGCTGCCTTACTCGCGCCTCTTGGCTTCACCTCCCCTGATCTGGACCCTAGGCCAACTGATCACCTGCCTGGTCATTCTCAGACCACCTCCACATCTGCACCTGGAAGGAACAGGACACACAAGCCAAATCACCAACAGACTCATTCACCCTCCTCCAGCCAAACTCAGCCCCAGTGGGCACCAAGTCTCCCTCATCTGTTTTCCTCTGGCATCCAACCCAGACCTGGTTCTTTTCCCCTCCTGCCATCTATTACCAATGAACTGAAAATTCCTATGTTGATTGTTTGTGGAAAAATAAAACTTTTTCATCTTCACTGCTGCTGTCTGTAGTTGTTGCCTGTGCTTGAGTCACAGACAACACATTTTGACAAGCTTTCATTGCATTATCATAATTACATGATTGTTTGTGCTATCAGAAAAATTCCAATCGTTTCTGGAAGGTGAGAGGATTACAGCCAATGTGTGGTTATGGTATTCTCACTCCCGCAGGTGAAAAAAGCCCACAAAACAGCCCCTCTTGTAGGCTTCCTCCCACACAGACATGGTGCAGAAACTGGTGGGGAAAAGCAAAGAAATGAAGCAGACAGTATTATAGAAAATTGGGAAAATATCCAGGCAGCTATTTTAGGCTTTGCTGTAAAAGGGTTTTAACCTTGTTGTCCTCCAATTCCTGACAAGTCTGTAGAGCCTAGACTGATGTCCAAGTTGTTTGCATGATCTATTTTGATTGTTATATGTTAACTGATTGCATGTTTTGTTATAAAGTCACATTTTTGAATGAATGGTCTTACACTGTTAATAACTACTGTATGCCTTTCTTAAGATCTGTTTTGGAAATGGACAATTTACCAATTGTCAAAGTGAAATTAAATTTCTACAGAATACTAACAATGAGAAAAAAATGTAATGTAAAATATGTGACTGTGTAAATATTCACCCCCTTATTCACAGAGAGGAAAAAAAAAATAAAGTACAAGTTATTGGATGGATAAAAAAGGATTTCTAAGGCCCTAAACATCCCTGGGGTTCCGTTAAATCCATCATTAAGAAATGGAAGAAATATGGAACATGTGTATATCTACCAAAAGCAGGCTGTTCTCACAAACTGAGTGACCCTGAAGAAGGAGAACAGTGAGAGAGACCACCATGACACCTGTGAGCTCTCTGAAGGAGCTCCAAGCTGGTGAGATGGGAGAGACTGAGCTACAACAACTGCTGCCCAGGTTCTTCATCAGTCTGAGCTTTATGGGAAAGTGGCAAAGAAAAAAGCCACTGTTGAAGATTAAATCTAGAAGAAAGCTCATGATAGATCTCGGCTAGAGTTTGACAAACTTTTTATAGATACTGTATGCAGTCCTTTAATGAATGCTAGGCCTTTATTGTTTTCTACAGATGTAATGTGTGCATGCAAGATGTGTCATATTGTGTGGTTTCAAAATGTGTGTAATCATTGTGTAGATGTTGCAAGAGATGCTATTAGGCAGGAAACAGCTCCCATAAGGCCGTTTTTAATCAACTGGCCTGATTGTTGTTGGGGAAATAATTAGAAAAGACAGAGTGAGAAAGTGGAAGAGGGAGGACATGACAACAACAAAAACATTATGAGCAGTAATGAGAGATGGAAGAAATGAGAAAAGGCATAGAACTACAGCTTTTCTACTGCTTATAGTAAATATGCGTGACAACACAGAGAAACACACTAAAATGAATGTGTGACAAAATACAGGACTCTTTTTCCTGTGTAGGTTTTGGAGTAGGTATTTGTTTGAGAAATCCAATCATATATAAGGGTTTTTCCACCAAACGGGTTCCAGTGTAAAACCAGAGTCAGAGGTCTGTTAGCAGTAGGTCTTTGTTTATCCACCACTATAAGCTTTGACTCTGAGAAACCAGTGCTAACTCAGCACCAACATTTTGCTGGGACAGAGCAAAGAATCACTTTTGTCAGGAACTGGAGGTAAGTTCAGAACTGAAACGCTCAAGATTTTTGTGTGACATAAATTTCATCATCTTTGCCTGTCCGCTATGGTCTGCCAGCCCCCTCAGCGGACAGATGAATACAGTCCAGGTTTTGTGACTGCATGGGACTGTGCTCTCTGCAGGAAATGTCTCTTCCATCTTAAATGGTGGTGCCAAAGATACAACGGACAACAAATACTGCAAGCCAAACTACTACAAGATAAAGAAAACTTAAACTGTTGTTTTGAGGAAATACTGTTTGAGGAGACTTGCTGCTGTCAACATTTGTATAATTTATCACTCAGGAACAGCAAGCCGAGGCACTTGCTCAGTGAAGCAGGTGGAGAAGCTGCTTCCCCATTTTTATTTTTTTTAATTAAAACATATTTTCACTGCCAGCCATAAGACAAAGGCATGTGTTGTTTACCTGATTCCAGTTTTACTTTCTTGGTTACAAAGTAAACAGTTCAAAATAATGCCTACAATCTACACCCCCTCCCACATCTTTGAGTTGGTTCAGTCCAACTTATCTGCACTGGTGGCTTCTTGCTAGAATTCAGCTGTGGAGATGAAGGAGTAAGCCAAATTGTATTTTAAAGTGTTAAAAATGTGTTGCGTCATTTTCTGAACAGACATCTAGGCTAACTAAATATGTCCTAAAAGTGAAAAATTTGTGAATATCTACTTCTGGTTTCATAGTAGTACTTAGCTACAACTTGTTGAATAAGAAAACAAATAAAGCAAAATTCTGCCTGAGATTCAAACCCAGGCGTCTCACATGAAAGTGCATTGGAGTTTCCGTTACACCATCTATTCACAAGCAGGCTATTACTCTGTCTTCATTTTAACTGGTGGATTGCTCCCCTATTTTATGATATAATCAGGCACCCATGACGACAAGGAAAAGAAAAACACTGCATTAAATTCCTAGTGACAAATCATAAATCAGCACATCTTAACCATCCTATGGCTGTAGTGAAAACTGTAGATTCTTAAGTGAAAGACTGGTGCAGCTGAACTATGAACATGAGCACATTCGTGTACAAAAGGTTGACTACACAAGTGTGGAAAAACACAAACAACTAGTTTTCCAGCTTCATGAAGTCCAACAACCTCTGTAAATGTTGTGAGTGCCTTGTTTAAAAATACACAGTGTTGTGTCCTGAAGTTTATTATGTTCTGCCCTGATGCTGTTATTACATCTAACCACTAGATGGCACTGCTGTGACACCATAGGGAGGATGAGACAAAACAGAGTTATATCATGGCGCCTGTGTGTGTGAGAGAGAAGACTTTATTTGCAGACTCAAGGTCCATTAAAAAAACAACAAATAAATAAATAAATACATAATACATAGCACTCAATAAAATAAAAGACTCCTGTCCTTTAAAAAGTGTTTCGGTGTTAGGCAGCATTAAGATGACTATTATCAGACTTTCGTGTCATCTAAATAAGTTCATGAGTTTTACTGGCAGTCTCCTAATTTCATTTACAACTGCCACAACACTCAGTTTGTTTGTCTTTTTCTTGTTTAATTTAAGACTACATACTTTGCTTTCACACGAACAAGAAGTCAAATTAGCTGCAGAAAACATCTTATCACTGTCAATCATCTTCTTGCAGTGAGTGTGTGTATGTTTTGTTTTTAAATTTGTGGTGAAGTAGCCTCGGACAGCAGATGTACCTCCCAGAGCTGCATTCACAATTGCTGTTTTCAATTAATTTCATAAATGCTGCTTGAAGAAACATTTATGAACATTTTTACCTCTTTTAATCTCAACAGCTGGTCTTCATAGATCTTGATGGAAATGCTGTGTTTAACTCCCTTTTGCAGCAGCATTCACAAAATTGGTCGAAGATCAGAAATGAATGTTCACAAACATAGACTGTTGTTTAAATCAGTGTTTCTAAAATAGACTGGTGATGTTATGACATGTTTGCTGAAATAATAACACAAACCTTACGATTTGTGAAGATAAAGTCCCTCTCTGCATTTTAATCTTCTCCAAAAACTCAGAATACAACAGTGGGATGATCTATCATTTACTGAAGAGACATTTATTGTGACATAATGATTGACTCTGAGTTGGCTATCTAGCAACCAAGCAGGTTCTTAACTAGAACCAGCTCTAGCACCAGCCCTGGATTAGCACTGGAACGTCTTTAGTTGAAAAATCCCTGTATGAAATGTGTTTTTATGTTTGTGTGTAAGTCGCTGTGGGAACCAGTTCACTGACAGATAACGTCACTGTGAAACTCAAAAGTGGGCCAACATGTTTGTGTGAGCGTGTTCGAGCAGTATGTTCATGTTTATGTGTGTGTACAGTTTGTGTGAATGTTTATGTACTCTGAAGGTTATTTACGGTAAAGACACAGTACAAGTCGGTAAAAAACAACCACGGTGGTTTGTGTAATCTGAAAGCAATTTACCCATGTATGACACAATGTATGTTGTGGGTCTGATGATAATAAATGATGACTTTTTTCAACTCGTACATCACAGAAAGTTTTGAAAGGATGTTTGTGTGGGTGTGGGTTTGTGCTTTCACAGCTATAACTACACACATCAACCTTTTAGTCTTGAACAGCAGGGAAACTTTTGTGTCAGGAAAATGATGCCCTGAGGCTAAAACTGTCACAGTCACCTTCAGCAATGCAAACTGGTGTTTTTCCCTTCATTGTAAGAAGAAACACACACACAAATACAGAAGCTGTTCTTTTCCTAGACTCCTATACTTAATGACCATTTTTTTGTCTTTCAGTATTACAGGTGATTGTTTCAGATATATTGGTACAGCTTGAGGTCCTGCTGGTATTAGTATGTAAATAGGTATACCTCAGTATTATTGACACATACTGAGTTAAAATTTAGTGTGGTCATAGTTGCAATTCATCCCCAATACAAACTTTGAGTGGAGATAAATCACATGAAATCATTGTTTAAAATTTGTCACGTGAAGAAACGAGTGATATGAAGCCCCTCAAGAAATGCTAATTTCATTTAAACATTTATTTACCATAGTCAGAAAGTGAAGCATCAAACAATATTGTGTCCATTTTAGATAGCAATTTATTAATGTCATCACAGAATAAAATCATAGGTCTAGCATTTTTCAAAGTAATGCATATTGCCTGCGACCCTTTTGCCAGAGTTTTAAACTAAGATCATCTAGAGCTGATAAATGACAGAATTGTAGCCACTCTGGTCAGACCTTGGAAATGACTGTATACACTATCTCATGCAATATTGCAAACCTTGCAAGATCTGTTGGTGCTTGGAGTATGTGTTGAGGGTGACTCTCAGCTACTACCACGATGCACTTTAGCAAATATTTGTGAATTTGACTGAGTTATAGCCATTTTTGAGTTGGCTAAGGTTGATTAGCTTTAAAAGGCATCTTGTGATGAGTTGACGCCAAAGGTTAATCAGCATTTAGTTTACATCCACAGATTACTTTCTGAAAGTTTCAGTAAAATCTGTTCAATGCTTTATGAGTAATTTTGTTAAAAGACAAACAGGGTTGATGTTAAAAATTGATGTCAACATTTTAACCCTCTCAGGCTCAAATTAAGTTTTAGTAACAGGAAAAATCAGATATTTTGGGAAATTATCATCTGAGTAAAATAAGGCTCATAAAATATGAATGTGGAGTAATTAGGTATATGCAATTGGCTGTTGCAAATCTGCAACCTCTGCCTTGAGAGGGTTAAGCAAAAAGAGGACATTTTGGAACTGACTCTAAGTTGCAACCTCACCAAATTTTAGCCAGTATCTGTAAAGTGAATGAGCTATGTTTGTGTTTAATAGGGTTGCTTAGCTGTGGCAGCCATCTTAAATAAGGTTGATTTCAAAACTAAAATCAGTTGAAGATATACTGTACAATAAATCATTACTTTGAGAATCCACTGGTCATGAGATGCTTTGATCATGGCACAGACAAACAATTACACACACAAAACAGGCATAAACATTACTTCCACATTACCTTTGGCAGCGGTGATGAAAATAAACTGCCAGGAAGCACACATATGTGAGGAAATCATTTCTATTTAACTCCTGCCACAAAAACTATCCTGTGGCAAACACAAACCAGTGTATCTACCTGTTTTAGCATATTGCTTTTACTCCCTGCAGTAAAACAACCTTTTGCCTTTTTCAGCCAATGTTCCTTCGTGTGATGTTGATTCATTTGAAGTAAACTGAGCCACAAACACCAACAACCTGCTTTTTCCATTTCTTCAGTTTTCTCCTTTCCGTCGCTTTACTTGTTTTTCTTCTCTGCTTCCTCTAAAGTCTGAATTTTGAAAATCCAGGCAGGAGTACAAACAGCCAGAATGCTTCCTTTGTGATAACCTGCAGGCATATTTTTTGTGTAAACAACAAATCAGGTTTTGCATGGGTGCTGTGTATTTTATTATTTTACTATTCTACAGAATGTCACGAAGGACAGAAATCTCATGTGATGCATGAAGTTTTAGGCACAGTACGAGTTTCTTATCGTTCACTACCAAAGGCTGAAAGGCAGGCAATAATGACTTTGCCTGTGTATGTGTGTGTTTGTATTACCCCAATATCTCATGAACCATTGGACAAATTTTAATGAAACTGTCAGACAATATTCATTTGATATACATCTAAAATTAATTAACCTCAATTAATTTGGAGTTAACCACATTCAAGATAGTCACAAAAGACAACTCACCTTAAAAAAAAAATGGCTATAACTCAGTCAGTTTTATATTGACCGAAAATTTAGTGTGGTAGTAGCTGAAACTGATCCCCAAGAAATATTTCTACAAGATTTGCTTCTTAAAATGTTTCTGTTACCTACTTTCAGTCAACTATGTCTGTTAGCAAAATATTTCACAAACAACTCTACATATTTGAATGCAACTATTATTTGGATAAACTGATTAACCTCTGTCTTGACAGAGCCTTGCCCTTGGCTGGATTAGCTACACACATAAACAGCTGCTCACATCACCTCACATCCTCTGTGTGGTCAACATAAACACACCATGTACAAGGAATGAATGCAACCTCCTTTGTTCCTCAAATGCAAAAGAAGGTGGACAAAAACTTGAGAGCCCGATATACATGAAGCAGTAGACTGAGAGTATAAACTTAGGGAGATATGCTATATTCGGTTGCAGAGTGATCTTGGAACTATCAGATAAAAAAATGGATGCAGGAGGGATTTACAGACAGAGCATGGAGGTCCCAACCTGGTTTGCAATGGTCAGAGCAAGACGCAGAGCAATCTTATATGAAAGAAACTTTCTGTCTACTGACTCAGAGGGTTCAAATGGAGGCTTACAAAGAGCCTCAAGCACCACAGTAAGATCAAATAAGGAATAATGGGTATAATCACAGATCTCAGGCTACGGACCCCTTATGAAAAAACGCACAGCCAGGGAATGAGCACATGGTGTCCCCCCATCAAAACCAACATGGCAGGCAGAAATAGCAGCCAGGTATACCTTTACCCAGTAGATCCTGCAGAAATATTGAAACATCCACCATTGAGCACTGAAAGGGGAAAATGCGTCTGAACTCAAGATGGACCTCACAGCAGGTGGGCATGCAACGTCCGCAGTTCTGGGTATGAATGAAATAACCCCCTCCAAAACCTCCATCTGAGTAAGGAAATCCAGATGGACAGAGTGTTGGTAGCGCTCTGATACCAGCAGGCTGATTATCTGAACGTGCAATGACTTTGCCAGCCTTTGGGGTGATACCAAAACCAGAGACAGGCCCTGTCTGTGCACCCTCTCAGGATCATCTCCAATGGGGAGAATGCATACAGAAGTATACTGAAGAAGTACAGTGCTGGAGCATCCATTCCCTCACTAGAGGTCTGCCTCTTGAGCGCAAATCTGCCCTCAGATTCAGTCGTCCAGGGACATGAGTGGCCCTGTGTTATGGCCTCAGGTCTGTACTGCCTTTCTCTTTAGGGTGTTCTTTTTATCATGTGAGAAGTTTCCTCCTAAAGACCATCTCTAGCATCACCAGTTGCTTGGTTGCTCCCTCTACTGGTGTACTTCAAGCAAGAACGTCAAGGGTTATCTGTTCAAAGGTAATTGGCTGAAGAATACCTCAACAGCACCACTTATCCAGCAGTGACTGCCAACGAGGAGGCCAGATGATTTTAAAAGCCTGCTCTACACTTCAGTCGGTGCTGCTGTGATTCAGGTGCAATATGGCATTTTTTGATTCTTAGACTGTGGAGCTTGGACCAAAACTCCCTCACCGCCACTTCATTGCACAGAGTCCTCTACCAGAGAGGTATCTGTAGACACCACCTTGTGAAAGGACAGCCTCCCTAAGAGTGGCGAGCCTTCATACAAGAGGCTGTTATCATTAGCTCCCTTTGGAGGTGATGTGATGTACACAGCTAGTGAGAGTGAGTCCAGAACTGAAACAAGCAGGCCGAGTGACACTACTTTGATCATTGAAGCCATTATGCCCATCAGCTGTAAATAATTTGGAAATACAGTCTGCATTCCAACTGAGCAAGGCAGCAGTGAACGACAGTGTGCTCTGAAAGACAAGCTTAGCTTGATAGGGAGCATATTTCCAGCCTGAGAAATGAAAACTGATGAATCAGGGTCAGCAAGCTTTTCTGAAAACCCAGAGATTGAATGTGTGACAGAAACTTTGACAACTGCTCTGTGACCTGCTTTCTGGAGCTGGCTATTAGAGCCCATTCATCCAGATAAGCCAAACTTCGGATACCATCTTCTCTGAGGGTAGTTTCGCAAATTTTGTAAAGGTGTGAGGACTGACCAAACAGCCTGAAGGACAAGACTAGGTATTTGTAAGCTATGCCCTTGAAAATGAACCTCAGAAACTGTCTGTGGCTTATGTCTATCGCTATGTGAAAGTAGGAGTCTGTAAGATTGATTGTTCCAAACCCATTGCCAGGCTGACAGCATTTAGAAGCTGCTTGAAGATTAGCATTCTGAATTTGAAGGTACTTGTTTAACACTCTTAAGTCCAAGATTGGATTAAGTCCAGTCACTTCTTTCAGAACATGAAAAATCGGCTATACCAACCTTTGCTCATCTTAGAAGCAGGAACTGCATGCAAAGCTCATTTTGCTAATGTGTTTATTTCTTCTGTCAGAACCCTGGTTTCTTCGGCTCCTACAACTGCATTTACTACTGTGATGAAGTGGGGCGATTGGTGATCTCCAATGGAACTGTAACCAGTAACCCAAAGCAACTGTTTGTTTTTTTTGTTTGTTTTGTTTTTTACCAAAGGTAGGAGTTTGCAACAGAGAGGGAGGCTTGCTGCCAGACAACTGACAACTAGAACTGTTGGATAGAAAATGTGTCTCTCTGTTGTATAAGAGAGGAGTGGCATGATTCGACTGTCGCCTGCAGACTTTTGATTTTGACTATTTTGCACAGAAAATGCAGTCTTTCTTAAAACATTTTAAACATTTACTCAAACATTCTGAACAAATGCTGTGGTTCCCTGAGAAACATTTAACATACTAAAATGCAGGGCTTTTGGTGTAAACATTTTATGTATGGGGAAGTTGTGCTTGGGAGACTGTTTGAGGGGAATGCAGCACCTCTTGGTACTAGGACCCTGAACAAAACCAGTAAGATACCTTTTGGGTGGCAGCTGATGATGAGCAGTTATATCTCCTTGCTCCTAAAGCCCCTGTGTTTTCTGTCCCACAGCAAGACAAATGGTCCTTTCCTCTGAAACATCAAGCCTTTCTGAAGGCCTGGCCCCAGACTGAACGGCAGAAAGCTTGGCCATGATCTTTGTGGCTGTGCTGGCTGGATGCTCAAGCTCGAGGGAAGCAGCACTGGTTTTGGTGGAGGCAGTGGTACAGCCAGTTTGTGAGGTATCATGCTGGACTTGGGTGTCATACCACTTCAGGGAAAGGTACAGTGCTAGAGTGTGTTTCTTCCTCAGCTAAAATTTTGTCTGTATATGATCAAGACATTGTCTAAACAGACCTTCAGCCACCTCCAGTTCAGCCAGGTAGACGGCCCTTTCTCTGTCAGAATATTTGAGAGTATCAACAACAAGTGCCTCTGTGCCACTACCACTGATGCCATCCATGTGCCCAGGGAGAGTACTGCACTGCAAGACACACAGAGAATGTAATCTACAGGGATTCTTACCTCATTCAGAAGAATCCAGAATTCCAGTAGTACTGATAAAGTATCAGTGTATACAGGAGAGATGTTGGCAGTGTTATTGGCAATACAGTGGGTAGAAGATACAAGACCGGTAAAAACTATAATATGTTCAGATTCAAGTTCAACAGTAATAAGTTTGAAGAACAGCCAATCAGACAGCTGGAGATACAGCAAACATTATTCAGAATACAAATGATGGGACTAACAGTAAATTTGTTATGGATACCAGCACACATAGGGGTTAGGGGGAATGAAGCAGCAGACAGAGCAGCAAAAGAAGTAACAAAGAATGAAATTAACTTTACAATATCATTAAGTAAAGCAGAAATTAGATCTATAGTAAAAAGAAAATTGAAGGAGCAATGGCAGAAACAATGGGAAGAAGACAACAAAGGAAGATGGTATTATAGGATTCAGAGAAGAGTGGGAGAAATGAAAACAGGAGGAAGGAATAGAAGAGAAGACAGATTAATAAGCAGACTGAGATTTGGACATACTGCATTAAACAACACATTGTATAAAATTTAAAAAAAACATGATACAGGTCAATATGAGTATTGTGGACTAGACGAAACAATAGAACATGTAATGTTAGTATGAACAAGATAGAAGATGGATGATAGAAGAATTAAAAAAGATCAAAGAAACATTCAATATAATAAAGATATTGCAAAAAGAAACAAGAAGTAAGAGTGTACAGATTATTGTAAGGTATTTGATGAAAACAAACTTAGGGAAAAGAATATAAGGAACGTTAAGTAGGCTATTTTGGATCCACACTCCATATCAGTAGGTGGCGGTAATGCACACCGTTAGCTGTTTGCCAACCGCCATAAAACACCACAGAAGAAGAAGAACACTTCACCGTCAGAGTGTTAACCCGTGTGTACGTGTGTTACCTCCTGGCTCAAGCTCACATGCTCGTGAAACCTTTTCATGTTTTTCTTGCCTCTTTCCAGAAAAAGCCTCACGCTTCAAGAGATCCCCTGCTACCTGAGACCAAGCCACAGATCTTGTCAAAGATCAGTCTAGAGCTGCCACGCCTTCAGAGGTTACACGCTGGCCAGGTACTGAAACAAACCATGATGTCAGCTCTGAGATAAAGTCTAGAAACATGGGCAAGTGGTTGTCCACCACAGCTGATTTCCCCTGATTCAACACAAAAATTCATTTTGTTCCTACAAAAGCCCATACATGTCAAGGTCAATGTCCAGCAGTACCCCATCTTCCTGATGGGGTCCATTTGAAACTGAGATTGAGCAACAGCCTCTTTATTTTTGACTAACTCATTAACATAATCCATGTGGTCCACCAAGCTAGAACCAAGGACTCCAACCAATAAAACATATTCTTTCAACTCAAACAAAATGGAGTTCCCTGACTTGGAGAGTAAATGAGTCTTGCCATGAGACCTGAGGACAGGGGTGAACAGAAGACTTCTGCTTCACTTGTGTTAGCTCCTTGCTCATCTCGAACAATAAAAGCCAAACTAGCGCTTCGTAGGCAGAGACTCTAGCCAGCAGGAAACAGGAACTCCAGCAAAGGAGGTTAAGCTAATTCTGAGCAGCCTTGTGGGACACAGAGCTAACTAACAGCAGCTAGTTAGTCTGACTCAAAGAAGTGTACTTAGTGAGGTGAAGAATGTAAGAACTGAGAAATGACAGTGATGACAGATGGATATATAGTGCACGTGGAGCCTGTCACTTATCAACACATCATTTGCCTAAAGGCGTGATTAGAGGTTTCTTTAGCCAGAACATGCAGGGTTGTAATATCCCATACTTCATGTGTTGAATTAAGTGAATTGACTGCAAAATAACTCTCATTTCTAGCCTAAATCAGCCTTCATTAGGCCTGAGCAGCGACAGCGCTGCGAAGGCCTATTGTATTTCGTGGAATTCTTATTCTTCTTATTAGGCCCGAGCAGCGACAGCGCTGCGAAGGCCTATTGTATTTCGTGGAATTCTTATTATTATTCTTTTCCGCACGAAATCGCAAATTTGGCGGCTTTAACATATTCAAAAACTCACCAAACTTCACCGAAA
>NC_051451.1:1482997-1483193 GCF_001649575.2 Kryptolebias marmoratus | reverse complement strand
CTAGCCCTGGGCCAAAAGGCCCTAATCCCTTAAACCCTGAGGAGACCCTAACCCTAGCCGAGGGCCAAAAGGCCCTAACTATTTAGACCCTGAGGAGACCCTAACCCTAGTCCAGGGCAAAAAGGCCCTAACCCCTTAAACCCTGAGGAGACCCTAACCCTAGCCCAGGGCCAAAAAGCCCTAACCTCCTAAAACC
>NC_051451.1:1453869-1482897 GCF_001649575.2 Kryptolebias marmoratus | reverse complement strand
GGCACGGGAAGTGCACGGGAAATGCGCGGGAAGTGCGCCACAGCGTAGAGGGCGGTCGCCAGAGTTCCCGCGGTCGCCATAGGCCGAAGCGGCGCTGAGCTGCGAGGGCCGTCCAACGCTGCTTGCAGCTTTAATTGGCATTGTTTTTAATCAACTAAAGTCAGATTTATTTATGATGCCAAATCATTCAGTAGTCTTTGGACTCTTTTTATACAACCCTGGTCTATATCTAATAATGTATAATATGATTTATCACAATATTCACTCACTGATGAATCCTACCTGCTCACTTAGAAAAAAAGACATTATGGCTGAACCTTTGTTATGGTTATTCAGTATCACCAGCAGCAAACTAGACTGGAGCTGTTGCTGGTGAGGTGTTTCATTTAGGTGGAGTGGCAACATGCTATCTGCAAAGCCCTTATTCATATCATACAGACTACATTCATTCATTATTTTTATTCATAAACTTGAGCAGTGGTTCAGTTCACCTCCTGGCATCTCATGTTAGCCTATTGCTTACTTGTTTCACTGTCTACACCTTTTCTTTCAAACTGAGGGCTTTTATTGAAAATAGAAATAAATAATAACAAAAAAATAAAAAGTGGCACTTTTTAATTCTTGCCTTTTTGGCACCACCTTTTCCAGAGCATCTCCCAGAGGCACAGCTCAGTAACTGGCAGTTATTGGCTGGTAGAACAACAGAATCTCCAGAATGCACTCAAACCGCAGCAGGTAGTTTTTAAGATCTTCTCCTAACTGATATGGGGATCTTTGGATCTATGACATAACTTATTGACTGAGGCTGCTGGCTTTGATCACTGTCGTGGTTGTCCTCAACATCTCTCTGCTCAGGCATTGTCTCAGAATCACCTCCCGACCAAAGCTGAGGACGTGGTACTTGCTGTGGCTGCTGCAGAGACATCCTAAGGTTTTTCAGTTCTTTCAGTTGCTCTTGCTCTCACTTTTGCTGACCTGCCATAAATTCCTTTATCAAAGTCAAAAAACTCACTGCTCATTGTACTTAATCCACTTAGTCCTCAGTTCACCTTCCTCATCCGATCCCTCAGTGGTTTGCATACTCTCCCATGCTTTGTCTGCCACATGTTCTTCCATCTTGCATTGAGATCTAAGTCTGGACCTCTGCTTCACTAGACGAGAGCCTCTTCTACAGCTTGCCATAATCCCACTCCTGACACTATGTTTTGCCAGACTCTGTTATGAGTCCGACAAATAAATGATCAGTCACTGTTCGACTTTAGGTGATGTTTATTGTACTCAGCCTCAGGTGATAAAGGTGGAGAACTGTGCTACATATTTACAGTGGATATCCAGGCAGGTTAAAAACAGAAAAAACAGCATTACCTCCAGCTCAAAAAATCCATCACCTTCAGTGTGACCTGTTGGGAGACTAAACTCAGACTGCCTCCCTGTGGTGCAGAGCCCACTTTTATAGTCACAGGCTCCGCCCACAAGAACCAAAATATAATAGTCAATTTCTTTTAAAACGGTCCCTTAGTACCTCATCCTGACGACACCACTATTACGTCATCACGTTTTTTTGTTTTTTATTTTTTTTATTTTTATTTAACCAGGTAAACCTCGTTGAGATCAAGATCTCATTTTCAAGAGGGACCTGGGCAGAAATCTGCAAAACTCAGCCACCTGGTTACTCCCTCTCAGTACACTTGAACTTGGAAATAGCTTTGCCTGAACCTCTAACAATCAGAAAAATGTTTTACACTGAAAACTACCAACTAAAACGAATATGATGACTGAGGCAGGAACACCGCGTGTGCACCCACAACGACCCGTGCCAGTTTGTGCTGAAACCAAAAGATAAGTTCTGTCGAGTGTGCATATATTATGTATGTATGTATGTGTGTGTGTGTGTGTGCGCGCGCGCATGTGTGCCAGAATGTCGGTTCCGATTTTTTAACACTATGTCCAGGCTCGTGATGGCTCCTCCGCCACAGTAAGAGAGAGTCCAGCCCCTCTCCAGGAGTTGGGTTCCAGAACCCAAGCTGTGTGTAGAGGTGTGCCCAACCATATAGTTGGTATTGTTCAACTTCATACACCAGCTTCAGCTCATTTCCTGCCAATGAAGTGATGTTCTGTGTACCAAAAGCCAGTTTGTGTCACCCAGAATCAACATGCCTAGGGCCCTGCAACCTGGCATGTGGTTTGTTTATTTGCACTCCAATCAGGCGCAGGTGGACAAAGTGACACACCAAGTAGGTGGATGATGTCCTGACTTACTATGACTCTATTTAAGGGGGAATCTCATCTTTCATAGTTCCTCATCACTTGTAGGCTGTTCATATGCTGGCTGACTTGTATTTACATTTACTTACATTTACATATTTCTTTACTCAGAAATAGATGTGATTTTAAATGTAACAAACTGCAATACTTGAAGCAAAACATTACCAATAATAGTACAGTACAAACTACACAAACATACTGCTCCAATATGGAAAAGTGAGTAAATGTAGTTTCTTACTGTCCACCTCTGATCTATCTACATGGTCAATTCATAATACATGTTTTCACTTAGTCTTATTTCATTTTGTAAACAGTAATTCACAGTAGCTCATTTTCCTGTTTGACTGCTGATCAGTCTTATTTTGTAAATAATGCTGTCAAACTGGGGCATGACTTCATCTTGAAATGACATTATAGAGTATCCCAGTGGTCCGACTTGTACCCAGCATCATTCAGTGCTTTCACACTCACTGCTGTAATGTCAGAACAAACAGAAAATTTTCTGCAGGGCACTGATAACATGCAAGTCAATTAAAAACCCCATCATGTCGGGAGCTTGCTCTCTGTTGCAGGCTTGCTGCTCTGTCAACAAAAGGTCACCAGCTTTTGCGCATTAACAGTCATGTATCCTGCCACTGATTGAAAGGGCAGAAATCACAGTAAAGTGCAACGTCAGCCAAACTTGTCCAGTATGGAATTATGTAAATTGAAATTACCTGTCAGAACACTCACAGTACAAGCATATTATTTTCTTTAAGAAGGTTTGCTATTGAGCTGAAATTATGAAAACTGAGTTGTGTCCTGTCAGTGAAACACAAACAGTATCAACATGTTATGAGTATGGTCATGCTAATCTTGCACACTGTACAATGTTCTTACATGGCGTAAACACACACACACAGCAAACATTCACTTGTTATTGATGTGAGTAAAAAATAAATCATGTTGACAAGGCTTTTCCTCTGCCCAGGTGATGGACACAGCCTGAGGCAGGTCATCCACTCACGCTCTTTACACCCGTTGTCCTCTCAGTCTTGACTCATTACAGACCCAAGTTTTTTTTTTTTTTTTTTTTTCTCTACCTGTTTAATTTTTCCATCTTTAAAATTCCTCTAAGTCATTTCTATTTTCAACCAGTAGACTGCATAGGTACACAGTTAAGGGATGATCAAACTTTTAGAGAAACTAATGTGCTATCTGAGCAGCTGACATGGGTTTGGGCAGATGAAAAGTCCTGCACATCCTGACCTTAATTTCAGCATTTCTGTAATATGTTGCAACCTTTTACATCATCGGGCACTATAAAAATCAAGAGTGAAATTAGTCCAGAAAGACATGGCTTTACTGAGGTATGTTTTATTTCCCATTTAATTTATTTATATCAACATGTTTAGTTTGCATTAGTGTGGTCTCAGTCTAATTCTGAAACATCCTGAAAATGAGTTTTAATGATCATGTGATAACATCTATTCCACTGGAAATCTTATATTTTAACACAAAGCTGACATTTTTTATTTATTTATTGTGAATACATTTAAGCTCACAAAGCTTTGAAATATTTGAGCACTGAACCAGCAAGACACTGGAATGGTTGGCCCAATCTTTGCTAGAGAGATGAAAATTTGTGTTGCCATGTTGAGACCTTTGAGTAGCAACATGTGCATTTTTAGAAACTGCATCAGAATGGCATCAGACTATAAATATCAAATTAAAAAAAAATAAATTCACCAACGGACTTCAGAATTTTGTTATTAATTGCTATAATTACTGGAGCAAGCACTTAAAAGAACATGACATTAAGTGTTATCACTATTATACCATATTAGTTACATACATCATAAAAAGGTCACTCTTCCAGATTGTCTTTTCCATTGTGTATGCATATGCTTACAGAGAATACTTAATAAATCAAAACATTTCTGTTAAAGTGATAAATTACACACCATTGTAACACCTAAATGTATACCTCCAGAAACATGAGTAATTGTGTAGAACTACCAGTTTATTCTGTTTCAGCCCTTTTTTTATTAGTCCATGATCAAGTAGGGCAGACTTGTCGTGTACAGACAAGTATACACAGAAACCACACTTGCAGCTATTCTATCTATATATCTATCTTTTGATAAATATCTGTCCCCCAAAAAATATTGGTAGCCTTTTATAATAACTGCATCTTATTTAGCCTTATTTAATCAATATAACACTATTAATTAACCTTGAAAACATCATTAAATGTTTCATACTTAATACACTATAAATTATCACATTTTTTAAAACATGTATTAAGGCTTTACCGATAAAGTCTAATTACTTTCAAAACCAACATACTCAATGTTTATTCATGCTAATAACTCATGAATTCACTATTCTATATACTGTGTGTATATGTATGTAAATGGTCATATAAATGTAGTTTCACACCATGTTAGACATGTATTAATGATTAGAGAATGTCTGAATTAACTATTCACTTATCCTGCAGGGCATTAATAACTAAGAAAGTTGCCAGAAGTTAGTTAAGTCTTTTTTGTGAACCCTTCTAAAGTGAAGACTATTTGTGCTTTATATTAAGTATTTTTTAATGTATACAAAACCCTGAAGGGCCACAAGTTCCTTTTCACCTGTGGAAATTAGACCAAATCTGATTTAATATATTTGCTATATTGCCTTTCAAAAGTTTCTATCCTATTTCTAAGTTATTAGTCTCAGTGAAATTAACTACAGACACAGAGAGCTCTGGTTAGACTAAACAGACATGTAAAGTACTTAATTATTTTAAGTGCATTTATGTTCTGGTCTAGTTAAAATGATTATAGCACTTAGTCAGAAAATATTAGGGTTATAAGATAAAGGAATATTCTATAGACACCTGTTAAAAAACTTGTAAAAGATTACTTGCTTTATTAGTTACCAGGGTTGTTAGATGGTGTCTTTATGGAAAAAGTTTACAGACATCTGAATTATGGCAAAAATCTATATTTTCACCATTTTTGCTCTGAAGTCTGTGTTCATTCTGACTCATTTTGCCAGCACAGATCACATAAGTTTATTTAAATAATATAAGAATTTTTCCCAGCACTTATGGACTGATGACCCACTGAACTGGGAGATGGGACAGTGGTTAAGTCACATGAGTTTGGTGTGGGAGGTCAGGGATTCGAGAGTTCTAATCCCAATGCCAACAGCATCTTGGTTACATAATAAGTGATTTTGGGGAACTAGGACATCATCCAAATTGGCTACAAAACAACTTCAAGCCCAGTGTTTCAACATTCAGGTGGGAAATACCATCCAAATATGTACAAAAAGATTCACATACATTATAAAGAGCCAATTAGTAAAAAATATATATGAGTTGAATCTTAACTCTGTCGCAGTGCTAATGTATTCCACATGTATTATGTATTTAATCCTGATGGTCTGACTTAAAACAGTGCTGAAAAGTCTGAAGACTGAAGTGAGGCAGGCAGTACCTCTGCTGCTCTGATGGGGGCACCTGAAATCCCACCATCTGATTCTTCTGCTCTTTTTCTATGTGTATTATTGAACCAAATCATTACCAATTCAGAAAGTCAAATGGACTGCATTATCTGCTTATGTTTTCATGTGACTGCTAAAATGGAAAATTGTATATTTTTTAAAATGTTGAAATTTTCTCAAAAGCAGACATCGAATTATGCATATTTAGGTGTTTGAGTAGGTCAGCATTCAAATTGTTTTAAGTTTATGATTAAACTTCCCAAAGAGCTGATTCCTGACTAACAACTCACAAATTGTAAACGATTAGTTTTTTTGGAATAGATTTATCTTTTTTGATGTAATGATAACTACATCAAACTATAGTTGATCAACTGGTTGTTCAAACTGAAAGCTGTCTTGGTTGAGTCCGGCACAGAATTTGTGTAAAATATGTTGCTGTTAAACCATCCCTTGATCCATATTTTTTACCCTTTTATAACCCATAGATGCATGCAGCGAAGGAGAGACGGGCACCTTCTCCTGTGCTCTCCAGCCTCTCTCACTTTAAGTTGAAACATCTTTAAGTTGTGCACTGAAATAAATAAAAAAAAATTATAGCTGACCTTTGCAAAACCCTTTGTTAAAGTGACAGCATTCAGACTTTTATGCCATTAAAATAAGTGATAGAGTATTTTCAGTATATGCTTCTTTACAATGTGTCTGTATGTTAAGATGTGTGTAAAACTCATTCTGTCACAATCTGCCTCACCAGCCATGAATTCCACCACACGTTACTACTGAGTAATTATGCTAACAATGGTTCCAGTCTTATTCAGAGGTTGATGATACATTTTCTACATGGCTCCTACCTGTTGTTGCCACTGAACATGAAAAGATTCATTTTGTTATGCTAATCTTTTGATTTATTATTAATTAAAACAAATCATTTACCATCATTAACCAAGGGTCATGATGTTGGCAGAGTGTGAAAAGATGCCTTTAGTTTCCTTATCCAGGGTACCTTTTCTTTAGGTTTGTTCTTGATATTTCTTTAGTCATTTGAATTATTTTGGATTTCTTTGGTTTCTCTGAGTCTTGGAAGTTTTGTCCTTGGCCTGTCATAGTTATCACATGTTTCAGTCATCCCTGCTTCCAGCTTCTCACCCACCTGTTTCTCATTTATTTTTTACAATCACCCCTCACAGTATTTTTAATATCCCCTGTTTTCCCTAAGGTTTTTATCAAATTTTTTTTTATTTCTGGTAACTTTTGTTAACAACTCATGTTGCTTATTCAGGATCACATTCCTAACTAACTTAAGTTACCTTTTCTGTTGCTGTTTTGGCTTGCTTTCTGTTATTAAAGTCCTGTTTCATGATGATTTTGCCTTCATCGTGTCTGCATTTGGACCCTCTTACAACAATCAACAACTATCTGGGACACTTCCAGCTTTTCCACCAACACTCTGATGAATTTTAAAGGTACCGATAGACGTGATTTTTCCACTATCTCAGGGATCTGCCTTTGGCTCCTCTCCAGGCAGGCCACACACAAACTTTCTCACCTAGAAATCATTTAAATGTCATTTGTCACAGATACCTCAGCCACTTTAACCAACTTCTTTTCATTCACAGGTGCAGAATCTGTACTCCAAATCTCTCTTGGATGATCTTTCACCTCAGCTCATCTCTAAGGGTTAGCCTAAAACACTTACTCGAAGCTAATTTTTTCCATCTGTATTCTCAGTCTTATTAAGGTAACTAATGACTGTGTTCACTTCTTCATCTTTTAGGTCAGACCAGATCTTAAATCCACGTTGGTTTAAGGCTCAGTCTGGTATATTGGTTTTGGAAAAAAAACATCTAGCCAGCCAAGTAAAAACAATCAAAAAATGTTTTTAAAATGCTGAATATGATTTACATGCCTATAGTTAACACATGTTGAACATAATGACATCTCTCCTCTGTAGACTGCTACAACTTCATGTCTTTGAAAGTTTTTCTCTCCGTAGGATAAGACATACAGTAGACACATACAGTATTCCAGCTGTGTCTGGAGCTTCTTTCTCCCTTACCTCCTTCCATCCATCTATCTTTTCCCAGCTGTAATCCCGTGTGACCTTGCTCCAGTAGCCAACCTGTTAATTTTACTCTGACCTCTCGGTTGCACACGGATGTCTAATTTTCAGTCATAAGGAAACAATCTTGAAATGCACACTGAGATACTGAATAAGAATGGATCCCACACAGACATGCACACCAGATGACCTTTCAGACACACACACATACACATGTAACTTCAGCTTTCATATGTCCTGTGCCCACTCAGCACACACACTCAGACTTACATTGACCCAAATATTTGTCCCACAGGAATTCAAAGTGCTCCTGTTTCTCTTTCACTCTGTTGAGCTATTGTGAAGTAAGCTAAAGATGCACAGTAAAGGGGAGATATCAAACTTTTCATCAGGTGTCCACTATTATGGTACTTCAGTCCAGTGTAAGTGAAGGACTTGATTGTCTTACTGTAATATGAAAACAATAATGAAAAGATTCTAAAAAATAACATCACTTCCCCTGAAAAACTTTTTTTGGCACAAAATTTAGTATATCTTATGCTATACATTGCAAAGTATGAGGTGCTGGTTGAAAGCATCAGAATCTACTCAAGGCCAGTGTGTTGCATCTCAAAGTAAGGAAAACCAACAAAAAAACAAAACCGAGCTTTATTACTGCTGTCAGTAGTTACCTTTCCCATGTCACAAAATGTCTTCATTGGCCCAATTTAGACATTTTGAAATGCTGCTCAATTTGACAACATATGCCAAACAGTCAAGTTTTAGAACCAGACTGGAAATGAGAGTAAGGAGGACCAACAATATTAAAAGACAAATTACAAAAAAACGTCAGTTTTATTTTTTAAGATTATTTTAAAAAGCAAACTATAAAGCAATGATGGGTGGATCAAAACCTTTCCTCAGAATAGTTTAGGCTTGGTGATCATCGAGGCCATGTTATCTCATGCAGCCTTTCATCATTGTTAAATTGTTCTTACACAACCAATAAGTCTGTTTGGAGTTGAAATGCCGAAACACATAAATACATAAGGTACGTGCTTCTCACTAACATCCATACAGTGCTAGTCCTAAACAAATTTAGATGCTGTGGTTCTATTTATAGTTAAATATGATTTTAGTTTTTAACTATTTACCATCAGACGCCCTCCTCCATCCTTAACTATGGGAACCCCACAAGAGCAGATACTGAGTGTTCCCCTTTTCTAGATCCTCTAAAGCCACTGCATGTTTAACTGTGCCAGACCAGAGTAAATGTTTTCAGTTTTTATGTCAACTCATTGTTTGTTGTTTTTTTTTTTGTCTTTGTTTTTTTTTTTTTAAACTGGCTTCCCGTAAGTTTTATCTGCTACAAAAATGTCACAGAAGACATAGAAATGCATTGAGGTGAATGTAAAAATGAAATATTTAGTTCAACACAGTTTCTTTTTTTACATTCCTATATCTTCTTTGTGTGTATGAAGTGGCCTCTGCTTTGGTTGTCCATGTGCATATTAAAGCTAACCTTTAAAGTAATTGGTGACGAAATCACACAAAGCCAGGCAGCAACACGTTGTTTATTTTTTAAAGACCTATTACAATAATTCATTCTGCATGATGTGAGAACTACAGATACAAAGATGCGGTGAAATGTATTTGTACCCTTTTGTTAAAGAAAGGAAAACCCACAAATGTCACTGAATTAACCTGAAACTAGCAAATACAATAAGAATAAGAAAAAAAACTGACAAACTCAACAGATGAAATTCAATCACTGATTCAGAATTTGGTTCACCTGAATTAAAAAATATATAAACTAATGCATCTGGCCTTGACAATAAGGATGGCACCCTTAACTTCCTATTTTGTAACACAACCTTTTAGGCAATCACTGCAATCAAGCATTTTCTGTCCCTCTCTCTGAGACTTCTGCACCTGTCCACAGGTATTTTGGTCCACCTGTCCTAAGCAAACTCCTCCATCTGTCTCAGGTCTGAAGGGTTCCTTCTCCAGATGTTTCAGCTCCTTCCACAGATGTTCAACAGCATTTAGATTAGGGGTTTAGAGACCACTTTGGAACAGTCCAATAATTTCTTCTGAGCCGTTCTTGGGTGTTTTTAGTTGTGTGTTTTGGATTTCCTCCCACAGACCAAAAACAAGTATCTTAGATTAATTGGTAACTCTAAATTGTCCCTAGGTGACAGTGCGAATGGTTGTTTGTCTTGTTTGTCTCTGTGTCCAATTGACTTGCAATCCATCCAGGGTGTCCCCCACAGTGAATTAGGGAGATAGACACGAGCTCCCTGCAACCTGGAAAACAGAAGTGGGTAAAGAAAATGAATGGAACCAGAACAGATTTACTGGCACTTCTCAAAGTTTGTGCATTAGACATCTTCCAGGGTCATACATATAGGACATCAGAAGAAAAGACCCACATGTCAATTAAATCAAACATGTATTGGTCTGTCCACTATTTCAAAGATGAAACTTGGTCTACCAAAAAGAAATGCTGAACCTGGACCCCCAATCTGACAACAAATTACAGAAAAACCATTAATTTTCTGTTTATCTTCTTTATTCCAATTGAATATTACACATAATTTTAAACAGAGTGACCGTAGTAATATAACAAGACTAATGTTTAAAACATGGATTCAAACCAGAGAAAATTCCAGGGTGGGTCTCAGATCCTGAAGTTCAAGTGGGTCCTGGAAGAACTCTTTTGTTGTGTTGACCCTTTCATAAAGAGTTGTAAGACTAAGAATATATCATCCTTATACAATTAAATGTATGCATGTGGTGGACCCAATTTACCAAGTGCTTATAAGTGAAGACATAAGTTTAGGAAAATGTATTTGTTTTATAATGTTAATGATTTCAGAAGCTGCTAGTTATTTTATGTCATAGTACATCACATAATTAATTTAAAAGTGACTGTTTGGTATTATATTTTGCCATTTGCTTTTGAGATCATTACAAAGTTTAAATAATACAAACTATCACATGATTTGTCTTCAGATGATCTTATTCCAAAACAACTCAGATTTGGTGGATGGTAATAAATCCAAATCAGCGTACTGCTGGTTAACTGAAAGTTTAATAATGAGGCAACCTGTGTGAAACCTTACAACAAAGCAGTAACCTAGCTTCAATCATTAGTGATCTAACCTGAGGCAATGCCTTTCAACTGGCCCAGAGGTGAATTCCTGCACAAGCCTCCTTCCAGCAGAATCCAGCAGTCCTCATTATGTTCACATTGAGAAAAGAAAAGTGGATCATTTTGTTGAGCAGCAGTCATACAAGGTTGCAAGAAGGTACATGTTTGATGCCCTGTTAAAAGTTCCTTTTTCAGCTCTGTGGCAGAAGCAACATGCGTGGTAAGGTTTTATATTAAACACTGCTGCTCAACAAAATATTAAATACATACATCAAAAACCATCATAACATTCTCAACATTTATGATTTTTAAACAATCAAACCTTTCCTACCAGTGCTACCAATTTGTCAAAGTATTTTTCAAAATATATTAAATGCAATAAAGACCCAAACATTTGGCACAAAAATGTATTTTTTTATTACATGAAATGTAATATGCAGGGAATCTAAAATGTCACATCAATCTATTTCAAGACAGCTTTTTATTCTGAAAACACTAATGTATGCATTCTCAGCACAAAGCCTAGCTTAATCTTGATGTGGGTTTCTTCTTATGACCTTGTTGTGGTGTTCATGGACAGAATCTAAAGGTGCAGTTGTTTAGAACATGGTGTCTGGTGTGGGAACCTCAGAAACTTATCTCTGCTTCTTGCAGATGATGTGGCTTCCCTGGAGCTTTGTATCATGATCTTGACTGAGCACTGAGGTGGTTTGTGGCAAAGTGTAAAGCATCTAGGTGGAGAGGGAACTTCTCTACATCTGCAGCCAAGATTCTCAAGCTGAAAAAGGGGAAATGCTTCTTCCAGGTTTGAGTTTTTCACAGTTTTTGTTGTGGCGCGTGTTCTGAACAAATAATGTCTTTGTCATGAACAATGGTAGGATATTGCTGGAAATAATCCACAGATCTGAAAACCAGTAAAGAGGGTGTTGCCCCAGTTTGTTTTGGTGAAGAAGCATCAATTTAACTGATCCATCTACATTTCAACCTGGAGAGACTCACGACAAAGAGAAGCTGCAATTAAATGGTTTTATTTGACATGAATGACATAAGATATTTGGCGCTCAGACCTCGGCGGAAGACGCGAGTGTCGACAATAGCAATGCGCTTCGAGGAGAAGCTCAGGTTGAGCATTAGAGGCGTCTTCCCCGGGCCGGACACTGGTGGTGGAGGTCGAAGAGGGGAAGGAAGCTTGAGGGAGCNTGGGAAACTGGAGGTGGAGAAGGGGTGGAGGTGGGCTGAAGTTCGGCCGGCGAATGGATGGGACCATGATGGAAGTCCCTTTAAACGAAGGCTTGCTCGCTGATTGGATAAGCTGGAGGCGCGGTCTGATGCTGATTGGCTGAGATCGGTGCAAGAGACTAATTTATTGGTCTAATTTGCATACAATAATGTCACACACAACATCACTGTGTCATAACCACACAACTTCAACTTCAGTACCTTTAGTTTAGTTATTATAGCTTTTATCATGATGGCTTTTTATTAAAATATTTTTAACTTTTAGCTGGCCTTTGGTACTCTTAGTTAGCCTTTCGGTACCTTTAGTTTGGTTTTTATCATGTCTGATCAACTGAGGTTTTAAAATCCTAGTTCAGTTTATGTTGGCTTTCATTATATCTTACTTTGGATTTCCTCAGTTTATCTTGTGTTTTTCATTTGGATGTTTAGTTTCATGATTTCATTTAAATTCATGATTTTATTTAGATTATCTTAGATTTAATTTTGATGATCCCAGCTCATATTTTAGATATTGTTGTGTGTGTTTTGACTCTGTATTTTTGTGTAAAATGTTGTCAAGCAGTTTGTATCGTCTCATTGCTGAAAAGTGCTATATAAATAAATTTGACTTGACTTGAGTACATGTTACTCTCTGTCTCTGCATGTTCATGTTAGAGTATGGTACCTAGTATCCTAGTATGAAATCCCGGGAGGTTTTTTTTTTTTCCAGTTTTGGAAAACTGGAGATTGTTCCCCAAATAAATAATTTGAAAAAACTATACATTAAAGCCATATAATATGAAAAACAGAAAGCATATCCACCATTTATCCACCAAAGTGATGCATTTATGCCTTTCAAAAATTTTGTGCCAATTTCAATTGGATGGGGCTAGCAAACAAAGTTTTGTCAACATAAACAACCAAAATTAATACATTTTTCAAAATGTATAAAAAAATTAAACAGTCTACAGTAAGTCTGTTATAAGTATTGATATTATTCATATAATTATTAAATGTTTGGCCATGCCAGTTCAATTCCTAAAGTATTTATTAATATATACTATTAATTAGCAGTAGAATATAGTAAGGGCTCCACCAGTCATTCTAAAACAATACATTTGACTATACTTCAGTGTCCACCCAAAAAAATTAGCTCTTAATAAATCCCACTGTTTATCGTCCCTCCAATAATTGAACAGTTTTCACCCTTGCCACCATGAGTATATGAAAGATGGATAGATAAGTAATGCTGTATGTACTCATAAAACTGAATAAATGGGATGAAAATTGCATTAAGCTATAAAAACCGTGCTGACCAAATCAAAAACCAAGTGTCTCTTGACAATATGTGATGAGGAGCAAGGGCTCAAACTCTGCTTATGAGTTATTGATTTTAGAGATTCCAACTTGACCCCACGTAGCTGTAACTGCTGCATGCTTGGCATAATATCATCCAGATTTTCAAAGTAATTAGTTGCAGATCTCTTTTAAACACATAATTGTTTTTTATCTTACACTGACTCATATTAGTCAGATGCTTTATTCTGCTCTGATCACTTCCTGTTTTCAGTGTCTGTTCATGCTCTTTGGAAGCAGGACGATGCTGCCTTCCAGCAGCTCTGGAATCTGCAGCACCACTTTTCTAAGATGTTTTTCACATGAGCAGACCACCCACTGTGGTGGGACAGTGTCCTTGAATTTGAAAAAAAAAACAAAAAAGCTTTTTAGAATACATGATAAAAGCGTTTGTTTTTCTGACAGCTGCTGTATGTAGGTATTCAGTATATGTTTCACAGTTTGTGATTGTGACACGTGTAAAAACCAGGGTATTTGAAATATTACCGAACAAGTCATTTTCGAGCTTGTGTTCTCTCTCTTAGCTTTGAAGAGGAGCTTTCATCTTACAGCAACAGTCTCTCTCTCTCAGGGATAATCAGGCTGAAGCAGCACTTTGCCCACAGAAAGGTCTATGGTGGATCTCAGGTACAAACCAAAAGCAGCTGAAGCAAGCTGTCAGTTGGTAACACAAGCCAAGAACACCACTGACAGCACGGTCATAGACTGAAAGTACATATAGGTCACTTCTCATCAAAACATAGCCTTTTACAAATGATCAGGATGATGAAAATGATTATTATTATTTGATGTAATTTATACAGGAACAACAATGACAGGTTACATCTTTGCATTTGTGCTGCAGATGCTAGTTTCTCAACAAAAAAATAACAATGGATTATGATCCAGATCACACTTTTTTTTTTTAAATCAAGCTGTGGCCTTGGTGGAGGTTTGCACTCTGAGTGCTTCTAGTTTTCTATGTTTCTGTGTGAATAAGAACATTTCCTTAAATGATAGATATTTTTAGAGATGATAAATTAAAAATATTGTTTTGAAGAGAAATAAAAAATGACCCTATATGGACAAGGCCTCAGATTGTGAAAATAACATTAAAGTAGTGTTTGAATCATGAGATATTAGGGAATCTGAAAAGGATGGAGCTGCCAAGCTTCAAAAAAAGCAAATGTTACTTCATGGGAGAAACAGGGACAGTAAAATTCCAAACTGTAAAAACTAAAATGCAAATGGAAAAAAAAAAGTCTTAAATTCAAAATAAACCATCAAAACAGCTTAAACAAGACTGACAGCTGGCTGCTTCTGGCTTTAGTCAGAATTTGTGGTGGAGGATATTGGAAATAGGACACAGCTGGCAGCCTGACACCTGCACAGCTGAATCCAGTTCCTGCAATCAAGCAGAAGACAGACACACAGAGGAGAGGAGGGGGACTCTGGCTTTGGAAAAAAGGCTGAGGGCGTGACACCTCGAGGAAATTTCACTGATGTTTACTTTCATGAAAAGGTTCACAGAAAATGTAACAAAAGGCTCAAGTTTCTGGAAGATTGTGATTTCCACAAAAATAATCACTATGTTTCCATTTTTCTCTCAGGCTTTGAGTTTAAGGGAGTTTGTTTCTGTTTATGCAAATCAGTAATACAAGCAGCCTTCAGTGAAGAGCCTTTTATTTCTCAGAAAGATACATGTAATATATCATCTCTGCTGCTGTAAGAACAGCTTTGATTTAAAAAAAATAGGAGATTATGCAGGTTATGAACACTATTTCTGACTGACGGCTCACAGAACTGTGTGTCAAATGCAAAACTTGTTTACATATCAAATCTTTTCATCACACAAGACCTGCTCCTTGTACTTCTATGACTTTCATGAACAGTCATGAAAATGGCTTTTAAAGAAGCCGTAATATGCTCTTTTCTTCACAAGTTGACCCAATTCTTCACATCTTTATGGAATGGCTCAGGGATGTTTTGGTCCAAATACTACACATACATAAAAGTTACATTGATTTTGTCTGGGAATTTACATCTCTTCATTGCAGCCAGTTTTGGAGGGTGAAATGAGATTCTCTGAAAGTTTTTTGCACAGCTTTGAGCTAGAATGTGAAAGTAACTTTGGACAAAAAATGACCCTCTGTGTCTTTTCAAGCATGTTATTACAAAAAAAAGCATTTAAAAGCAAACATTATCACACATCAAGACCTTGACAAAGTTTAGTCTTCTCATCTCTAAAGTACAGTAAATGCAGCATGATTTGAAGTTCCAGATGGACGGATAAGAAGATGTGAATGCTAGACAACAAAACTCTGGAGCTTGATGTAGAAATCTTGTGCAAATCTGACTGGCTGACTGACTCAGGTAAGTTAAAACCTTTATGCTTCTCCAAATAAATTGCTAAGTTTAGTAACTTCAGTCAGCTGTGTTCATATTGTTAAGCTCAGAGAATTTTTTTTTTTTTCATAAAATATCTCTTAAATTGAAGAACTAGCATTTCTCAAAGAAATGCATATCACACACCTTTCATGTAATAAACTCAGGTAACAGCATACATAATCTCATGCAGTATTGCAAAATCCTAATGATATATAAGCACTTATAATATGTGTTGGGAATGACTCTCAGCTAGCCCATATCTGTAAAATTGAGTTACAGCAATTTTTGTGTTTGCTAAGGTTACTTAGTTGTGGCCACCATCTTGAATGAGGTTGACTCTAAAAGGAACTCAGTTGGTAATCATTGTTGGGCATCCAATAATTACTTTATGAGAGTTCAGCTACCACACCACATTTTAGTTCATTATTTGTAAATTTGAATGAGTTACAGATACTTTTAAATTTGAATGAGTTACAGATACTTTTATGTTTCCTAATGTCTGCTGGTTGTAGAGGCCATATTGAGTTGGATTGACTAATCTGTTAATCAGTTGTAGATGTATATGTACTATATATATATATATATATATATATATATATATATATATATATATATGTAGACGATTACTTCCTAATCGGTTCAGTGGTTCATGAAATAGTGTTTATTTTAATAGTTACTGATAAAGCTTGATGTCAGATATCATGAAACCTGTTAACACTATGTGTTGGGAACGACTCTCAGCTACTACCACACTAAACTTTAGCACAATATCTGTAAAACTGGCAGAGTTAGTCTTTTTTATGTTTGCTAAGGTTGCTTTTCTGTGTTAGCCATTTTTTTACTCAAATTAACACTAAAAGTTAGTAAGCTGTAGATGGTCATCAAATGATAACTGAGAATTTCATTAAACTCTACCCACTGGTTCTTAAGATATCTGTTACAGACAAACACACACAAACAGTTCCACAGTCGCCCATTTATCAACATGGTGGGCAATATTGAGTAAGAATTTACAAAAGTTGCATTTAGGAATGATTTAGATTTAACTACACGTAGGCACTGTAAAAAATTCAAACTGAGAACTATGTTACACAAAGTTTGACTTTTCAAGCTCTTCCTTCCCCAAGAATAACTGTGTGACCTTGTTAAGAAGTTAATAATTAGATTGCACTGCCTTGAGCGCCTTTGTAAAAACTTCAGGATGTACAGATGATCCTCTGAGGTTGGTTTTATTTAAACTCCCAGGATGTTAGGAGCCACCAACAGAGAACCATCAGAGCTATTCTAGCTGCTCTGTGAGCAAAGTGTCTCTCTGAAACATGTAGAAACTAGGATTTGGAGTCTTGGCTGGAGTTTTGCAGTATATGTTATCAAAGTCTTTTTCTGATCTTGTATCATTTATTTCTCTGTAGGTGTCACTGTTTTATAGGCATAACATCACATTTTAACAAATATAAAAGTCTAGTCAAGTACTTTTCCCTTTTTCTAGCCTGTTTCAGTTAAACGAAGATTTAAGAGCACTGTAAGACTTATTGATAACGCCAACAATTATTGGTGTAATTAAGTAATCAGAGAAAAGTCCTGACCTTAAAATCACTATGTTAGACTTAATTAAGGCACAGAAGTTCCCCTGTCTATCTTTTCACTAGAAAAGCAACTGTTTTCCAGCCACAAAAACCACACAGGAAAAAAGCTTTCCATGTCAAATATAAAACATTTGCTTCAAACGATTTGAGAGACATAGGTGATACAGAAAAAAAAAAATATCTTTGACAAAGAAAACAAAAGAATAAAACGCTTGCTGGCTGATTTTATATATATATATATATATATATATATATATATATATATATATATATATATGTATTGGATCAAACATGTAGGATACAAAATAGCTTGAAAACCTTTGGTTGTAGCTGAAGATGTGGCTCTCTGAAACAAGGGCTCTTGATAACCTTTAATGTTGTTCAGTTTGATGTAAAAAGTATTACCATACAGGGGCAGTCTGGTCATTTTTGAAATGTTCTGTTAAAAAGACTCAAGAGATGTTCTGTTTGAGCGTGACAAACCCAATACGCAGATTCATCTTGATACCTAAAAAAACAATTTTTTTAACAAAACGAAGAAAACAAAAGGCTGACATGGCAGCAACAGAAAGTAACAAAATCTTACAACGAAACGAGGAGAGAAAACACAGGCAGCATGAAGTGGCGTGAAAAAATCATGGGAGCATGGACAGCTAAAGCAGACGGAAAGGGAAGGAATGAACCAATGAGGAATAAATGAGAAGAGACCAGTTTTAAAGACCTGAGGGAGAGAGGAAAATGAGTTACAGCTGGGAGAAGGAACAGGTGAGGTGGGCGTGGCAGGCAGACTGAGAATTACGTCTCTGAGGGCAGGTGACAGTGACACAGGAAACATGAGAAAACTGAAACAAAGCAGAAACACAAAACATTCAACCTAATGCAAAATAAACTCAAAAATACTTAAATTCATGGCAAAGGTAATACTTTATCAGCCGTCCTGTCAGTCAACAGCCTCTCAGCATATTAGGGTCTATGTTTCGCACACATACAATTGCATTGTAACACAAGTATTGTTTTGTTGAGGAAACATTAACAACCCAGACAAACGGGTCATTCAAAAGTGTAGAAATGTAATATTAGCTATAGTAACGTTCTTTCAAACTTGCATGTAGTTTCTATATAAAAGTTATCCTATAAGCTTGAAAACCTATATAAAACAGGTCCTCATTTAGCTAGCCGTTAGCCTAGTCTGAAGGAAGAGTTTTGCCAGTTTTCTCCATGTTCGGTGCCCAATGACTGATGTCACAGTTGATAAGGTACTAACGACTGATAATATTCTGACAGAACATCACTTCAAGAACGACCACGCTATCCCTGTAGCCAAGCACAATTGTGACAATTTACACTAGATCAATAAATAACCCATTGTGTTATTTTTAAAAGATACTTGTGTTTTAACAGTTGGCTCCATAAACTCACACAAACATTTTAAGGTGCTCTTTCTTCACCTTCAGACATCTGACAGCTCGAGAGAAGTCAGATGAAGAGGCCATAACCTCTGGAACATTCTCCAGCTGAGCTGCGCTCTGACCTTGGTCACTTTTCCACAGTAATTAATTAAACCACATGATTCTTGACGCTCGGCTCTCTGTGTGTGTGTGCGTGAGTTTGATGTGTGCACACATGACGAAGAGCTGCACTGCTTCTGTTTGAACTTGAGCATATGTATGAGAATGATTATGAGTAATAGTTACATTAGACTGGAACATATATCAGGATGTTGGAGTACAGCAGGACATCATCCAACCACTCACACACACGCAGACAGACAGATGCTCAGAGAGCTACATCAGCAGTTAGGGGCTTCTTAACCAGCAGTAGGTTAAAGTCTTAATGGCGGACATTTCTCTCGGTAAAATTCTTCCCATATGCTACACTGAGACTCCCTGCAATCATCATTTTTCACCTTGTTAGAGGAGCGTTTTTGGCCTTACAGCAAGTAAAAGATTTTGGGTGGGTAGAGTGAGACTCAGTAAGTAACAAAAAAAAGCAAAGTAGACTTTTTGTAGTAATTTTCACACTGTCTAGGTTTTTTTCTCTCTCTCTATTTCTTCATAAAAAACTGATGGAAAAGTAAAAAGAGGGCAAGAAAGCTGATGAAATATTAAAATTACTCCATAATTTACAGAAACATGCATTCTCCTTATTCTCGCTGGTTAACAGGCAAGAACAAAGAAAAACTTGGAAAATAAGGAGAACAATCAAATATGTGGAGTAGGGGAGGAAATGGGAAATAAGTGCATTAGTTTTGCTTTTATTTCCTGATGCTTTTTATATTTTAGGTTATATCACTGTGCGGTTATTTCACATTTACCTGTACAATGTTGATGGATAATACATCACAACATAACACTTGTCACACAATAAGTTTATTAAATATTACAGAAAAGAGAGCACCAAAACATTAACTTGGGGACCATATACAAAGCTACCAAATGATGGAGAAGGCCGTTAATTAACTAAAGAAAACCTGGCAACTCAGATTACTGACTTTATTTTACATACAAAAAAATGTAAATGTTAAAACCTAACATGCAATGGTAAATGGCCACCACACTTGTTACACTTCCTGTGTTGGCCCAATGTTCAAAGTGATAAAGTGTCAAAGTTAGCACTACTTATTCCTCAGGTTTCTGCCTTATCTCCTGAATGCTTGCTGCAATGGTCCCTCTGGTTACTAAGACGACCGGTTCTATTGGTGCATCACATCTATTAATGTTTCTAATAGCACTTTTTTGGTTTGTGTTGGTTTTTTTACAGGTGGCTTTGGTTTCACCAGTCTATCCTTTTGTAGTTTATCTGCAGTAAAATGAATTAAAACAAACAAATAATAATAATAATAATAATAATAATAATAACATGATTGTATCAACCATATGAAACAAGTCATTTGATTTTTGATGTACAGTAAAAAACATCCATCAGGTTGGAGACAACTAATTGTAATTAAACAAAATTGTACGACTTTGATGTGTGCAATAAATTTAGCTCCTCCACATCACATTGTTGATAATGTTCATCCTCACAGCTTTTAGTTCCCATTTATTTTCAGAAAGAAGAGGAAACTTTTTTCTTTTTTCTTTCAACCTTCTGACTTTGTTTACATCCTAAGATTATTTTGCTGACTCAATATCCATCACCTGCCGAGATTGTCCGACGTGTGGTCATCAATGTTTGACTGTAAACAAATGACCCATAATTGTTGGCAACAAAACATGACCTTGCTGATTTCACTCATTTATTACAAGTTATAAGGTTGACCTTTTCTAATGAATGTTATGTATTTTGTAGTTTTTTAATCATAGATGATACACATAGAAAATTTGATTAAAAACACTGAATTATTGTGTATTTTGACAGGTATTATGACTTTATTTGCTGAAAGTTCCTCTTACAAAACAATCTGTGGTGTATTTCAAAATAAGTGAAGCAAACATTAGACATTATTTGCTGCATGTCTTTGATGCATTAATGAAATAATTTTACACATTTTGCATTTAACTTTGCACAGTTTATCATCTTCTAGCACATTTTTTGTCTCTAAATGTTTTCTAATTAGGGGATTTTAAAAGTGTCCTTCAAATCTTCAGTTTTTGTTCATTTTTTTTTAGATTGCAGTTTTCCTCAGAATTCTTTTTTTTTCTGTGGCAGCACAAAGAACAAGGAAATATGTGTATCTCACCATGAATTGTGACAACGTACTTTTAAATTCTAATTTAAAAAAAAACCCTGCTGTTGCATCTCTCTGCTTTTGAGATGAAGATAAATATATCTTACAGTAGAGACAAGACACATAAAACAGCTTCATTACAACCCCAGATTTCCAAGAATTCTGTTTTTTCACCTTAAAAACAAACAAATATCAGCTTAAATTTATTTCCATTTGTTTCATCTTCCATAGCAGTTATTACAGTGCTTAAATGTTAAACTTTCTTTCTTGCCAGTTGTTGTAGGTCAGTGAACGGACAAATGTGTGTGTGTGCTGAAATGAGGTTGGCAGATTGTCAAAGCAGGAAAACGCGACAAGACAAATGGGGCGATTGTGGGTTTGAGCCCTGGGCTGCTCATGAGCCTGATAGATGGGTGCAGAGCCACTTAAAACGGAGAGGTTATTGATGGTTGCCCACAGGTTTTAAAAATACATTAAGGCATTAAGTTGAACAAACGGAGTCAAAAATAAAAACACTGGGAATTGCTCTTTAAGCTATTTCTCCTGCTTTACAAGTTTAACTTTAACATGTTTTAAAATGAATCATGTGACGCTGCTCTGTCGACAAACACTAACCTGATAAAAGATTTAAAATGCACTAAAATATTGTCACTTTTATTTTATGGAACAAACTGGTAAATTTGTTGAAGGCAGAGTTTACCCACTTCACATTTAGTTAGGCTCTCTCATATGCTCATTAAGACCACAAGCTGAAGGTAAAGGCAGGTTAACAATGCTTCAGCCTGTGACTGTGGTTTTGTTTCTTTGCACCATTAGCAAAATACACTATCTCATGATTTTAATTACACTTCAACCTGGAGAGACTCACGACAAAGAGAAGCTGCAATTAAAAGGTTTTATTTGACATGAATGACATAAGATATTTGGCGCTCGGACCTCGGCAGAAGACGCGAGTGTCGACAATAGCAATGCGCTTCGAGGAGAAGCTCAGGTTGAGCATTAGAGGCGTCTTCCCCGGGCCGGACACTGGTGGTGGAGGTCGAAGAGGGGAAGGAAGCTTGAGGGAGCTGGGAAACTGGAGGTGGAGAAGGGGTGGAGGTGGGCTGAAGATCGTCCGGCGAACGGATGGGGCCATGATGGAAGTCCTTTTAAACGAAGGCTTGCTCGCTGATTGGATACACTGGAGGCGCGGTCGGATGCTGATGGGCTGAGATGGAGGCGCGGTCTGATGCTGATAGGCTGGAGTGGAGGTGCTCGACGCAGCGATTAGATGCAGGTGAGGCTGAAGCAGGTCTTCCAGTCTGAATTTATGCCTAGGCTTCATTTTCAGGAAATAATCACTGGATGTACATCTACATCTGAATAAAATTTTAACTAAACCCAATTTATGATCCCTGTCAAAGCTAACTCAACTAAGAACACACAAAGCTGGATATAAGTCAGTCAGTTTTACACATACTGAGCCAAAATTTGCAGAGGTTGTAGCTGAGTCATTCACAACACAAACTCAAGTGCTACTCATCATGCAGGATTTTTGCTTAAAACCTTAGCATTAACTGTTGGAGACAAACCTGTTTATCTGTTAGCAAATCTCATGAATACCTGAATGATAAAGAAACTTACAGAAAGTAATCACTGGTTGCACATCTACAACTAATTAGTTTTTGGAGTCAATTTAAAATAACCACTACAGTTCATTGACATTAGCCTAAACAAAAAAGGCTATAACTCAGTCAATTTAACAAACACTGAGCTAAAATTTGGTGTTGTAGTAGCTTAGAGTCATTCACAACACTTACTGTGAGTGTGACATCTCATAATATCACAAGATTACAAAATGCATTCCTTTAGTGTTAAAATCACATTTTGTGATTTTGTCCACAGAGGGTGTCTCCACTATTCTCCGAAAGACTAAAGACATACATGTTAGATAATTCATTGATTCCAAATTATTGCATGTGATCCTGCATGATTTTTGGTGTTTAATACAATGTTTGCTAGCTTACATTACACACACAATAAAATAAATGCATAAAATAGAAAGTACAGAAGATAATAAAAATGCCAATTTTGTAAAAGTGGCCACAGCAATATTATGTCTGTTTTTTTGGATATTTTTAAGTACTTGAATTAAGCAACATGAAGCCCGGGCATGGGAAAAAGACATGGGCTGTCTTATTCCTGATGACTCCTAGATCTTAACTTCGAAACTGGTTCACTCATCCTCATTTTGTTCTTGGCATCAGCTAATTCAGTTTAAGGTGGTTCAGTGGGTCCATATCTCTAAGGCTAAGCTATCTTCCATGTATCCTACTATTAGTCCATTATGTAGCAGATGTAATATTAGTAAGGCCTCTCTTTATCATATGTTCTTTTCATGCCCTCTTTTGAGTAACTACTGGAGGGAAATATTTCGTACATTATCTTATGTGTTCGATGTTAAATTAGAACCAAGCCCATTAGCAGCCCTTTTCAGGGTTCTAGAAGAAAGATCTATTAGACCTACTGCTAAATGTTCTATAGTGTTCCCATTAATTTTGTCCCGTCATGCAATTTTATTTAAATGGAAAGATGCCTGTCCTCCATCTTAATCACAATGGCTACAAGATATCATGGGTTGTCTTAAACTTGAAAAACCTAGACACTCATTTAAACCATCTGATGATACATTTGAAAAGTCTTAGGGTCCTTTACTGAGGGCATTTCCAGCTCTTGGATAATCAAAACCAGTATTAATGTAATTGCAATTCCAGATAAGGCAAGTCTCTGCTGGACAGAGCAACAGTATAACTTTGGAAGTGACTGGGGATTATTTTACTTTATATTGGTATCTCATTGTTTTTCTGGTAGTCACATTCTGTTGGTTAATGTGCAAAATGTAAAAATTCATAAAATATCTTGAATTTAAAAAAGCAACATAAAGCTCATTGAGCTGGTAAATCTGTGGGTCATATTTTGTTTTTTTAAACTTTGTTTATAATGTTTATATTGACAAAATCTTTTACAATCTGATTTGTTGAGCTGCAATGTAAAATGGAGACAAAATGTGAGAATCTAAACTAGGAGTTTGAAAAAAGTCAATATTTACCAAAATATTGAACAAATAAATAACAGTAATCCATACATTTATTGTCTTTCCCTGTTTTGTTGTGCAGGGTAAGAGAAAGGGTACTGTTTACACAGGGCCCATTGCAGGGAGGGTCCCTTAAAACAGAAAAGGGTTTTCTGTGTTCCATTTTTAACTTTTGAACTGATTCATGTCATAATTAAATTCACCCTGGACGAATGAAGTGGTTGAGAAACTGAATTTTGCATTAACAATAAGTCAGGGGGATCTGTTTCTTTTTTTGCATGATAAACCTTAACTGATTGCAGCTCAAAATAGCAACATTTACTGTGGTTTGATTGCGATAACTGAACGATTTTTAGGACTAACCGTATTTCCTTCATGTAGAAAAAAGGTATGTTAATTTTCCTGGAGGACAAACAGGTGTCTGCTCTGTGTGCAGCACCATCAGGCTATTGCACACTTGCTTGTCTCGGCTCTCCAATCTTTGTGAGGACCCTATCCATCCATCCATCCATTATATACTGTTTGTTCTGGAGTCAAGTTGCAGGGGAAGCCACAGGGAAGCCCAGACATTTCTTTCCATAGCCACCTCTTCCAGCTCTTCCAGGAGAATTCCAAGGTGTCCCAGGCCAGCCAAGAGACATAGACTACAGTGTGTCCTGGGTCTTTGCCGAGGTCTCTTCTCAGTTGGACATGCCTCCCTAGGAAGGGGTCCAGGGGGCATCTGTAATGGAAATAAAACTGCTTCAATGATTCTCTGCTGCATGTAAGTTAAAGCTGTGTTTAACTGTTAGAGTGGAAAAGTACAGAAACATTTATGACACCGCATTTTAGTGAAGGAGCACTCCTTATCTTATAGGGCTCTGGGGTGTAGGAAGCAGTTACCTGACCCCTACCCCCATTCGGAGACCCCTCTTCATCAGTGGTGGCTGGCCAATAGAGTGCAAGGGCGCTGCCCCACCACTCACATTACCTTGAATAAGATGTAAATAATTAAATAAAAATGATATAATAAAATAAAAATATTTCAAAATATATGTATACATATTTTTAGTTGTGTAAGATAAATATTTTATAGTTAATGATAAGTAAAGTTGTTTCGTTCTTCGACGTTGTCTGATTGGTGACGTATTTCCGCCCCGGGGAGCAAAAATCTTTGTCCATAGACTCCCGTTAAAAGTTGTACATGCGCAGTAGCTCCTCTTCAGTACAAGAGATAGGACTGTTCAGGGCGCACCTCTCCTGCGCCCAGAGCTGCTGAATGCAGCTGTGTTTACATTTCACCGCCTCCCGCCGCCGGAGCGTGGGTCTCCCGCCAAGGGGCGGACGTCACATCCGTCTGTCAGAAAGGTTGCCTGTTTGAAAAGTCGAGCTGCCTTTTATTCAAAGACAGTAATAAGTTCATTATGTGACTAAGTTACATACACAAGGTAATAAATAAGTTCATAGTTAATAATTAGTTTAAGAAAATGTATGTTAAAAAACTTAAAATGTTTGGATTTGAATTCAATCGAAGTGAGACATCTGATCTTTGTTATATTGTTGTGCAGAATACGTGACGTAGTGAGTGCTCTCACCATAAAACAAGCTTTGACGTATTTTCTCCGGTAAAGTTTTGAAAAATAAGGGAGAAAACAGGTCTTATAAAGGCTAAATGTGTCCTACTGGCTTGTGCCTTAGAAGACCTCCATCTTTGTAAGTATTGGTGTGTTCAGGAAGCACTTATGCATTTATATGTACATTATAATGTTGCTTTTGTTGTTTTAATTCATGGAAATACACTGGTGTGATACCTTAGTATATGTTTTGGTATATGTCTATTTTGGACTTATAGCCCCCCTGGAGAAAACTCCACCAGCCGCCACTGCTCCTCGGAGTGTGTAGAGTGTCATGATTCTAACTTATTCCAAGAGAGCAGCTCGGCGTCAAACAGACAGAGGAAACCTGAGTTACGGTAAGTGGTTATATTTACAGTGAGAAAACAGTGTGAAGGAGAACTGGAACCGGGATCTGAAAGAGAGGGCGTGGGTAAGGATTTCGGTGATCTCTTGGATAATGGCAGATGTAGGAATGCAGAGATAATTTCAGGGTGAGTAGTTCTTATGGAGAGACGAGCAGAGTTCAGCGTGGAGGTGAGTGGATAAGGTAGGTACTTCCTGGTAGCAGTGTTTTCCTGTTAGCAGGTTTCCGTATGGGAGAGAGTAGGTATCCTTCACTGGTTGCAGCAGGACGGTTGGCAGACAGGCACAGGTTAGCGATTCTGGGTACTTAGCTCGTGGCGGGCTCCAGACACAAACCAGACTGGATCCACAAGGTAAACAGGTAATTCTGAAGGCGTACAAAAAAGACAGGAACACTTCTCAGAAAACTGTTCACAAAAACAAGACTACAATAAGAGGCTGAAAACTTTACCACAAGGCAAACAATGCTCCAGTGCTGGTCTGGTTCCCACCATGGCCTTAAGTAGGCAGGTGTGGAAGGAGTGGAGAAAACTCTGCCAATCAAAGAGCCAGGACGGCCCATCAGGAAGTACAAACTCCAAATCACCACATAGAGCTGAGTATTTTAAAGGGGGGACTTTTGTTCTGTTGTCAGACTCACCCTGCTGATTGAACTCAGCTCAGTGATTCTCAGCTATATAGCTTAAATAAATGATCCTAAGACAAAACTCTTTGTTGTTCTCTTGGTTAAAGAAAATTCCACAACACATCCTTACCAGATGCCTGAACCACCTCAACTGGCTCCTTTCTTTTATTTTTATTTTTTTGTTCTGTTGTGGTATATCAGACATACCATATAGAGAAGATGGCTGTTTACATGTGCCAGAATAGATTTGCTCTACAATAAGGATATTTCAAGATGAGATTCATAGTTGCATGATTTACTTTATTGAATCAAGACTGACTCTGAATCTAGCATTGGAGTTGACAGGCCACATTGTTGTAATAGTAACCTGTTTGTATGACCTTCAATTATCAGTAGTTTTTGTGAATTGGTGCATGAAGGTGTGTGTGGGGGGAAAGGGTATGTGTAACAGAGACACAGAAAGACTGACTGCATATATATACACACACACAAGGATGTCTGTTCATGTTATGTGGGTGCATGTGTGTGAGCAAGCCACCTGGAGATGCACAGTTAAAAAGTGCTGTGAACAGTAGAAGGCCCGCCGTCTACAGCACCCAAGAGCAGAAAGGATGGGTGGATCCAGCTCCAGAAGGCAGCAGCAGTCCCAGGCAGACAGACACCGGGCACCAGCCCAAGGCAGCCACATGTCCACACAGAGGTAGGTCACCAGCGAAGCACAGTGTCAGCAGCCCCCAGGACAAAGAGGTACGAGGACAGACACAGGGCAACAGGCCCCCCAACTCAGCCATGCCACACCACCACACTTCCAAACTTCCTACTGTATCGCTAATGGATAGTTCAGCTACCCTGCAGAGAAAACTCATTTTGGTCACCTGTATTTGCGACCCTGGTAGGTCACTACCTAAAGTTCTTGTCCATGGGTGAGCATAGGAACAAAGACCCACCGGTGAACAAAGAGCTATGCCACGCAGGTGAGCTGGTACAGAGTTAGCTGCCGAAGCCGCACCAATCTGTCTGTTATTCTCCCACTCCATTCTTCCGTCACTTGTGAACAAAACCCTGAGATATTTAAACTTCTCCATATGAGGCAGCTCACTCCCAACCCAGAAAGAACAGACAGCCCTTTTCCGACTGAGGACAGATTTGGACGTGCTGATCTGGATCCCAGCCACTTCACAGTCGGCTGTGAACTGCTTTAGTGAGAGCAGTTCATGGCACAATGATGCCAACAGAACCACATCATCTGCAAATAGGAGAGATGGAATCCTGAGGCCACCAAACCAGACCCTTTCCACCTCCTGGCTGCACCTTGAAGTTCTGTCTATAAAAATCACAAACAGAATTCAAGACATCAGGCAGCTCTGGCAAAGTCCAACTGCCACTGTGAGGAGGTCCAATCTACTGCTGGCAAAGCAAATCAGACTCTCACACTGCTTTTAAAGGGACTAAATGGCCCATAGTAACGAGCCCCCAATCCCGTACTCAAGGAGCACATGGGGAGTCCTCAGTGATTAAATGTGCCTCACTTCACCTCGCTTTTAAACTATTATAAAAACTTTTAACGCAGTTCCTTAAGAATCAAAGCCTCACAGCTATCCAGCTTGATGATAAGATGGTAGTGTCTGAGAGAAAATGTAATTCTTCTCATTATTCAAACATTTTTATTTCAGCTTTCAGCTGTAGGAGTTTATACACAGTATATTGTTTATCTGCACATGTGAGACAGTTCATTTGATGCACAGATGCTGATTAGCAGTGGGCCATGTTGTTTATAAACTTTTGAAAACTACTTTTAACTATAAGTTTTGCCAGATTTATTTATTTATATTGATTTTCATGTTATCACACACAGATGGTATTTGTCATGCTCTTATTTTCTTGTTAACAAAAAAAAATTGTTTGTATGAACAGTTGTGATTTTGGCTCAGTTGCTGTGCAGGAATATTTAAATGAGAGACAAAAATGGTAACTACAAAAAGCTTAACTAATGCTAAAAACATCTGACACAAATTAATATAAAATTGTTGACAAAGAGAAAAAATTGCATTATAACTTTGTTTTCCGTGGTAAGAAAATGCAGTGGGATGAATACATTTGTAAAAAGTTCTGCATCAGACCCGAGTTAAAATGTATAAAAGGTTAGGTTAATCATTTTAACGTAATTTGATTAGTCATTGTCAAAACCACAACATTTTTGCATTTTTACTGGTCCTACAGTCTAATTCGGAGGGGGGGGGG
>NC_051451.1:1436627-1453857 GCF_001649575.2 Kryptolebias marmoratus | reverse complement strand
CCCCCCCCCCCCCCCCCTCCGATTTATCGACATGTTCCCCCCAAGCTGTCATTCAGTTGGGTACAGAACCCGAGGGGGGAAATCCCCTGAACTTGTGTGCTCCTTAAAAAAAGATTTGGTTGGCTGGTTGCAGATTTTATCCAGTGGATAACCCAGTTAGTCATTACTTGTCTACCAGAGAAGTGATGCCCATCGATCTTTTCAAGGTATTTTGAAAGAAAGTTTGCAACAAGCTCTACTTGTTGTAAACAAGCCTACTGCTAATAACCCAGCTAATTAATTGCTGTCATCAGCTTGTCAGGCTCTCAACGTTGCTTTACAGAGAACAGAACTACAGAGAAGAGGTAATATTTCACGCAATAGGCACAAATACTTTACAGTTCTAAAGAACTTGATCCGGTGCTGTAGTTTAGATTCAGTCTGTCAGTTGGGTGCATCTTATAGACTGTATATATATTTATGCTTGATGATTTTTGCAACTGAAAGAAAGAAAGGCAATAGATTTTTTCTTCCTTTTTCTCTTAACAGGAAACACCTTCTTTCTAAGGTACACAACATTCCAGTCAGCAAACATAAAACAGTCTGTTGAAGGGGAAACTTCAGCTCCCAGTGAACAGCACATATTAATATGAAGAACCGCCTACATTGACAATAAAACAAGTTTCTTGTGGTAAATTATGTTTATAATGTCCTCTTCCTTTTTTTTTGTTAATTATTATTTTAAAACAGCCATCTGACTCAGGTGTAAAAAAAAATAAAAAGCAATCTCAAAACTGCAGATTAATTTTGTGTTGATCTTAAATATCACAATAAAGAAAAATATTGATCATGTATTGGTTTAAAATCTGTTCTGACTACAAGAAAAAGCTGACACTGATTTAAAACACAGTGGCTCTCAAAATGTTCACTTTTTTAGTTATTCGGTGTCTGTGCATTAAAGTTTTATACATGTAATTTTTTTGTTATACAAAATTATCACTATTACTATTGCTATTATACCTGTAAATATTTGTTTTTAAGCAATATGTTATAATATTTAGGCAACTGTAATAATAACATTTGCATTTCTGTTTTTGAACAAAAAAAAGAAATCATGTTTTTTTTAATTTTTTGTTTTAATATTGTGAAACCTTGGTGTGTTTGCTCAAGCTTTTGATACCATCACAATGTCAAATGATGCATAGTCTCCCCCCACCTTTAAAAGACTGCTTTATAACACACACATAACACATAAAAGCCTTATACAACATGTGGATTCAAGCATACATTCAGAAACACACTGAGGTGGGCTGAAAGTCACTTTAAGAAGCTATTGTCTCCTCAGGATATTCTTACAAAACACACCCAGGCTCATTTACACAGAAATACACTGAAGCTCAGGTAATCTCCGTCACACACACACACACACACACACACACACACACACACACACACACACACACACACACACACTTGTCTCAGAGTGCAAAGTTTAACTGCTGAACTGCAGGGAGGTTCAGTGAACTTTGACTCTTCATAACAGGAGTCTGGACTAGTTTTCATTTCCTGTGTGACTCTTTGCCCTTTATTTCTGAACTTTTCTTCTCTTCGTTGTGAATGTCTTCTATTTGGTTTTCAGCACACTTTCAGTTTGCTTTAGATATGTACATTTAAACAAACAAACAAAAAAACTATTATTTTACTCTTCACATGCTGAAATACAGGTGATTTATAGAAAACAAATAGCACAGCTTTTGCTGTTGTTGCAATCAGAATCACACTGAGTAAAACATTTGAGTAATTTAATCATTTTGAATAGAAGTCTGGATTTTTAGCCTCATTTCAATTCAATTCAATTTATGCTTCTTTGAGCTGAACTTTAAAAAAACATTGAATTCAGCTTTAAAATTGAAAAGAATCATTGTATTAAAACTTAGGACTGCTGAGTTGTCTGTTTAAATAAGTAAAAGCACCTGTTTCTGGGTCAAAACTACCAAAAACAACCTGGATTATAGTGTGAAGCACACACACACAATTACATTTTAATGGATTTTTTTTTCAGTGTCACAGGGAAGATGTAATTTTTCACTTTTCTTCATCTGACTTTGTTTCTTATTAAGTTATTGGTAGTAAAGTGGGTCGAAGTGCCATGGCTGAGAAAGCCAATTATCTCCTCTCGCCCTCTGAGACCTGTCTTTAATTATCAACTTTTTATAACTCCGGTCTTAATGATATAGCAGTCAGCAACGGTGTCTGTGTCTCACTGCGGTCTCTCAGTCTGGATTTCCAGTGCCTGTGGTTTGATATCTCTCTTTTATGAAGCAGCCTGCGGGATTTGTTTCACAATCTAACACCAACCTTATTTTAACATTCTTTTTCATTGTGCTCTGTATCTTTACGTCAGTCTGTCTGTACTCAAAGAAATGAACTCCACATCTCCAAATAGTAATAATCTGCATAACCCCAAAATGTACATGGAGAGAAAGGCAAGTGGGACAAAATCAGGTGTGGGTAGGAAACCTGGAGACTGTTTAATGCTTAACAAGGCTTTACGTCAGGACTGGCAGATCCTGGGGGGTTTTGTTTTGAGTTTATTGTCTCTTTAATTCTTTTATTTGGTTCCTGTATTTAGTTTTGTCAGTTGGTTTTTTGCCCCCTGTGCCCTCTGTGCTCTTGTCATACTCTCTTGTCCTCAGTCAACCATTTGTTTACCTGCCACGCCCATCTACACCTGCCCCGAGTTTGTAATCACTCACCTGGGCACAATTCTCCTAATGTCCTGCATCTCCTTCACTTCTCTGCTGGTTCATTTTCACTCTTCTGTGTTTCACTCATGCTGTCTGGTTTTTCCTTGTCTCACCCCCTTATGTTCCTGAAATCCTGCTTTTGTACGTTTTTATTATTGAGTTTAGTTGCTTCCTCGTCAGCCTTTTGTTTTCCTTTTTGTTTTTGTAAATAAATTAGTTTTACTTCTGAGTTTTATCTGTGTCTGTCTGCATTTGGGTCCGACTAACTCTACACTGACCGTAACAAGGACTGTTCTACAGTTACACAGAAAGGTGGGAGTGTTTAATGAGTGTGGACAGTATTTTAAAGGAATAAAAAGGGTTAATGACTTGAGATCTAAAAAAAGGATTCCAGAAACACGGTCATAAAATGGCTGATAACCACTTGCAAGGGAGACTGGATTACATTAAGGATTGTATAGCACAGACGTGGGAAAATTAAATGTTCAGATGCAGCATGATGTCATCAACATAGCAGTGCAAGCCGTCACCGCCTTGATGTTTTACCATTTTTATTATGGCCTGTCTAGGACTGGCCAGTACATAAAATTAAAGTAATCCAACTTTTACACAAGTTTTTACCTTTTTGTTGGCCAAGACCAAAATAGGAAACAAAATCTAAATTATTTTAAATGGTTTCACTCAAAAAATAAAAATAAATAAAAAGAAACAAACAGCAATCTTTTACCTTCTTATTTACCAAAAAATATGAGAAAAACAAAGATTGTAAATTAAATGGTAGTACACTCCTACAAGCTCCTCACAAACTATTAACAAAGTAACTGACAGCTGATGTGGAACAGCAGATCATCACTTCTACTTAGTTTACATGGCAACAGATCCAGTCACTGCAGGCACTTACAGTGTGCTTAGTTTTTTTTTTCAACTCCTGATTTTAATTTACACGTTTACGTTCACTTTTCTTTACTCTGTAATGGGCATAATTTTAAATGTCTCCAAGCACATCACTAGAAATAAAACATACTTAGCCAAAATTAAAAGCACAGATTTGGTTAATTACTTAAAAGTAGGCTACAAAATTTGCTAAATTATTACTCAAGTACAGTAAAGCCAGTAAATGTAATTCATTACTTTCCACCTCTGATCTTGAGAAAACTACTTTAAAATTTTTATTACTAAGTATGGCCAATATCAGGTTACCAGAATGCTAATAGTGTGGCTTTAAAATAATTGTCATAAATTTGTTTTGTTTTGCTAATGAACTGTCTATTTTTATGCCTTTGGATTATTTAATATCTTATACTTATACACTCTGCAATACCTTTAAAGTTTTTTTTTTATTTTTATATATGTCAAATTGAGTTACTTAAGTGCTGTCAGAAACTAAACTGGGACACTTGGATGTTGTTATTAAAAAGAGTAAAATGTTCCCTTGGGTTCTGTGGCCAAAACAGCTTAGACTCACGTAGGAGCCAGCCTTCTGCTTTACTTCCTTATTTCAAACAAAACAAAGCATTTATCTTGACAAAAGTGTGAGTTCACACAGAAGAATTGAGAATGAGCAAGTAGTTCTGCAGACAGGTAAAAATGAAAAGAAAAAGTTGTTTCTGTCAGTATCAGAGCTGTAGTTGAGATCTTCTAGTCTGTAAATGTATACTTCTGACAAAATGAGCAGTGCTATATGTCAAAGTCAATGTCAATGGTATTTATATAGCATGTTTAAAAAGGTTTGAGGATTTCCTAATATGTACATGTATGCAGTAGTCCAGTCTAAATGTAATAGAGGCATGGACAAGTGTTTTGAGGTCTTTTGAAGACGTAAAATTGTACGTTGAAGATTTGGCATAACTGATACCCAAGATTCCTGACCACGGAGAAACAATGAGAAGCAAGAGGGTCAAGGATATTAGTTAACTCAATCAGAGGGGTACAATATCCAAATACCATAATTTCAATCTTGTTTTTATCCAGGGTGAAACAATTTAACCAGTTTGACATCTTGTAGACAGTAAAACAGTGGCTGCAGTGGGGGAGAGACATCCTATTTAAAAGGGAAATATAGCTGGATGTCATCAGCAAACCGGTGAAAGGAAATGTTGTACTTTCTGAATATAGATCCCAAAGAAAGTACATATAAAGAGAACATAATAAGACCAAAGAGGAGTATACCCACATAGATACAGAAAAAAAAAACTTTTAACAGATAAACCATAATAAAGCTGAGTCTTTAAGACCAACATGTTGAAAAAAAGGATATTGCTATTCATTTCAAAAGCAACAGTTAAATCTAAAAGAACTAAAACAGTGGAGCAACCTGAGAAGATCAATAAATACTCTTAAAATGACGTCTCAGTGTTATGATGGGATTTAAAACCAGACCAGAACTCTTCACAAACACCATGAATATCTAAAAAGTTTGGAGCTGATGAAAAAACAGCCTTTCTCTAAAATTTTGGACATGAAAGGTAATTTAGATACTGTTGTATAGTTATAAAGAACATTATGATCAAGATCATGTTTGAAAGCAGCTGGTACATAGCTTGATGACAAAGAGGTGTGTAATAAAAAGTAAAATATTAGGCCCAATGACATGAAGAGTTCCTTATAAAGTCCATAAGGGGGACATCTTATGAGGAGTTTGAAGGCCTGTGAATGAGGAGACCTAAAAGCAGAAATCTTTTCAACAAACAGTTTTAAAATATTGTCACAAAGTTCAGAGGAAGCCTCCATGGAAATGATGTCACATAGACTAATAATTACAGGTGCAAATGGCTAAAGGCACATCAAATGGTGAAACCCACTGCAAACACATGAATGATGCACACTCCATAACACACAAACACAAAAAACAAATGCAAAGAAAAATGCAGCTGAAGAAAAATACTGCAATCAAACAAGATAGACAGAATAAAAACGAAATATGCTGCAAAAACCAAAAACACTAACAAATCCCAAAAACACCAGCAGGTAAGAAAAAAGCTACAAACTTACTCCACAAAACAGAAGTGCACCAGACCACCAGTGGGACTCCAGGTTGGATTCAGCGATGTCTTCCTGCCGTTTAACCCGGTGCTGGCAGTGAGATGTCTGTGTAATCCTTCCTCCTAATCATGATGATTCGCTTGGGGATCATCAGCAAATTACATTTGGAAACCTCTATGTCATTTTTACTTCTGACCAAGATTTATTGTTGAATTGTTTCACAGGACCGGACAAATATGACACACCTGACTGTATCTGATTTTTAAGCATTTTATATTTTTTTTGTTAAATTGTTTATAAAAAATAAAGAATTTTTTCTCAATAGCTTCCATGCATTGAGACCAGGTGATGAAAAATAATGCTGAATTGTTTCATTAGACTGGAGTAATGAAACACATCTACCAAATGAAACAATTCAAAATTAAGTTTTCATTACCTGATTTTCATAAAAAACAAAGTAGTGGAAACACTGAAGAAAGTAGGTCAGATAGTTCCAATGTGTGATGCACTGACATTCATTGCCACAGAATCTCATGTCACTGTGTTTAGTTCCAAAATTTATGTTTGAATGAAAATGAAAACTGCTTTATACTGCAGTGTAGAGCAAAAAAAATGTTTATTGAGTCTATACTCAGAAATGTGAGTGATTCATCAATAGATGCATCAATAACTGTTTCATAATTGCATTGGAGTCCTCCAAATCATAATCAAATTGAATTGAGAGGTGCCTAAAGATTTGCACTCCTACTGTGCAGCTGTGCTCACTATTGCAGCCCCATGTGTTGGACAATTATTGAAAAAATGTGGTAATTCTACTGGCACTTAGAGCTAAAGCCAAAGGTTTTACAAGGAATGAAGCCGATTGAACATTTGCCAGTGTTTAAACTAAAAAAAACAAATGAACAAAAAGAAAAACCTGAGTCCAGGAGCGTTTTTTTTTTTACCACTGTAAAATTAAATGAGTGAAAATGGAAAAAAAAATGGAATTCAAGTTTTGGTTAATTGTACTTGGTGGTGTCACTTTTTTTTCTTTTTTGTCTGCTTGCTTCTGCAGGGGTTGCCACATCAAGCAACCTCTCACAAAAGACTTGGCAATTGTTTTACACCAGATATCCTTCTAGACTTAACCTGAGTTTGAATCTGCAGCCTCGGGATTACATTACTGCGGCATTGACCATCAAACTATTGTGGCCCCAATTCTACTAAATGCTGTGCATCATAAGGTTGATAAAGTTTAAAGCCCAAGTTGTGGGGTGAGTAGAAAAGGCCAAATTCTTAATTGCATGTTAATATATGCTATTACATAGTGCATGGCAAAAGAAAACTGTATTAGGTGTAAAGGTGATAAAGATAGAGCAACTTCATGGCCCACCATTGGCTGCAAAGTCACTGCCAGTGTCTGGCGAATTGTTCCAATATCTGTATCAAATCCTTTGTTTATCACTGACCACTGAGGATAAATGTTCTTCTGCTCTGCTGCTTGTTCACACTTAATCTCACTCACAGGAGGATGATGTCCTGTAAAACCAGTCAGACCTGCTGGAAACCGAACAGCTCCACTGAATAACTTAGAGTTTGTGGGCATCTTGACAGTCTTATGGAGGAAGTAGAAAGCTGTGCTCTTTCACTGTCACCCAGATTTCTCTTTCCATTCCACAGATGGAAAACTTTTCATTTTTAATGCCTTTGCTTCTCCACATTACTCATTAAATTTAAATCAAGTTGTAGGGTGCAATGGGGTAATATCGAAGCATTTGTCTGCAGACATTTTGCTCTCTTATTGCTGTCTAATGGCATCCAGCTGTTCTTAAAGTCACAGGCTCTCAGACACCCTCGACAATGTTGTTGGGCTCTCAGTCTGATATTACAAGCATTGTGTGAGTCTTTATGTCACTCTTTACTGCTCATTGACTCCGTACTGTAGAAGGAAATGACTGAAAGATTATTCATTGCAGAATAATGACAGAAGAGTCACATAAATGCCAAAGGCTCTTGATAGCCTGCCAGACAGAGCAGTCTGCATCAGAGTGTGTGCAGATGATAGTTTGCCAAGCAGAACGACTGTCTGGAAGTGTCTGTGGCTGCACTTGAACCTAATTTGGAGCTCATTCAGGCCCGAGTTGCTCCAGAGTGTGGGAAAGAACAAGAGCAAACAAGTGAAAGGGGGAGAGAGAGAGATAAAGGGAGACAAAATGCCAAGTGATAAGCAACATAGAAGAAAAGGTAGACAAAGATGGTAACACAAACAAAGCTGGTTTATTTGCACACCAATATCTTCTCATCTCACTGGTTAAAAAATAAATAAAGAGCTTATCATAACAGAAAATCCTTTTTAAAGGCAAGTTGAAGTAACATCTTCTGGGCTTGTCTTCATAGTACTCTAACTTATTTTCTTCTCCCCTTTGATTCTCTCAAAACATTGTATTTATCTGTTTTTATATGTAATCAGTTATCAACATAATTGGGAATTTTATGGAATGGGAATTAGAAACATTCCTAAATAAGGTAGTGGGGCATAAAAATGTGTTTGCCACATTGTCTTTTGACATTACTGCCAAGTGCAAAAAGAAACATGTGAAACTGTGGTAAACAAAGCAGGGCACACCCAAAGACGTTCTGAATAGGCCAAATGGTCAGAGATAAAAGTGAAAGTGAAGCTACCCATCATCTCCCATCCCATACTGTTAGAAACCATTTACATAGATTAAACACATAAATACTGTAAATGAATGAAGTGACCCAGGGATCCACTTCTGCTGGTGGCTGAGGCATTTCCAACTTTACGCTTGTGTTTAGTAATACAAATTATCAGGGCTTTGTGGAACCTAAATTTGCCAAAATAGGACAACCATATACAGTCTATTTTGTACATCATCATTTTAATATCGTTCTGATGGAGTTGTGTTAACAGTCCTTCCTTTATAAAACTTATACCAGCGAACTGCAGCTTCTTAGTAGTACACAGCACAAATATGGCTTAATAAGATTGGTTTCAAGTTTTCAGATTTAGTTTTTAGCTATTTCTGGTTTTGAAAATTATGTGAGTAAATCAAATTGTTCTAGTCCGGGGGTCGGCAACCCGCGGCTCTAGAGCCGCATGCAGCTCTTTGGCGCTGCTCTAGCGGCTCCCTGGAGCTTTTTCAAAAATGTTTAAAAATGGAAAAAGATAGGGGAGAGAAATATATTTTTTGTTTTAATATATGCCTCTTTCACACGGACCCTAATTCAGAAGTCTGGCTCTACTTCTCTCTACTCGGTTCGGCTCGATAAAGAATGCATCGCGTTCACACAGGCCAGTTTGGTCGGTAGCAGAGGAACGCCTCCTCGTGTTGCGGGGGGCGGGGCCATGGCGCGGGGGGGTGCGCTACCGAAACTTAGTGCAAGTTGTGTAAACAACGGAAGCGCTATGGACAACGTTGGCCCTGTGTTGTTGCTGTTTTTTAAACTTATGGGGATTCTCCTGANCACTTCAGGAAGAGAGGCGCAGTGGAAGAAATGCTCTGGATGCTGCGATTGTTGCGCGGAGTAGGACAGCTGTTATCTGCCGGAGATTTCAGGCTTTACAGGCCTTCAGCTGGGGGACAGACGGCAGAAACGCTGCAGGGTGAGCTAACGCTGTTGTTTATATTCCTACCTTCGCTCTTTATGCTTGCATCTGGTCACACCCACAACCAATGAGTGAACAGGAGCTAAGCTTGCACCGCCCACGAAGCAGGGTTGGCCCAACTGGCCCGACTCCGAAGCAGCTATATTAGCTATATTAGCCTATCAGATAGGCTAATATAGCTAATATAGATACATACAGCATGCGTTGCCTTCATTATAAGGCTTGCATAAGGCTTTTAATTTTTTGTGGCCCCAGACATATTTGTTTTTTTGTTTTTTTTGGCCCAATATGGCTCTTTCAACATTTTGGGTTGCCTACCCCTGTTCTAGTTAAATGGGGTGATTTTTATCTACAAAAAAAAAAAAATCTTTAGCCTATTGATGAAATAATAAAAATATATCCCTGAATAAAATTGTTTGTAGTTAAATATGATAGTTAAAATGCTCACATTTATTTATTTAATCAACATCTAAATGTGACACATTGACTGAATGAAGATGACAGCAAAATATTTCATCTATTATTTTGATTATTATTATTTTTGATTAGTTTGACAATCCAGTGTTCATTTCGATTGTTCCAGCATTGGTCAGAACTATGAAGAAGAGAAGAATGGATTACAGCTCTGTTTTTTGTTCTTTTTGAGTTTTTAATTTCCAAAATGAGTTGGGAACATCTACATCTGAGGTAGGAACAGAGACGGTCACTGTTAGCAATACTAATGACACTAATGATGAAAAAAAATACTAAGATGAATAGTAAGACAACATTTCAAATAAGTGATTGTTTTTTCTTTGTTTTACTAAAACAAGAAATATTTTTCTACTATTGATTTGCTGTAGTTCAGCTGCTCCTTTCTCTCTCACACCTAAAGTGCCTTTTGCTCCTAGTATGTTTAACTAGGAACACTCAGAGGGCGCAAACTTCCGCCAAGGACACAGCGTGATTAAAAAATAGTGCAATAATCGGGATCACTACCAAAATTGAATTAATTCTTTTTTGTGACAACCCCAGTATTTCCTGAAAATTTCAATTAAATCTGTTTATTAGTTTTCTTGTGATCTTTCTAACAGACAGACAAACAAACCAAAAGACATCCAAAAACATAACTTCCTTGGTGGTGGTAACAAAAGGGTCACATGTAGGAGCATGGAAAAGTTTTTAGCTGTGACCTTGACCTATGACCCCATGGACCTTGAAATCAGTGGTGATCACCCTTGACCTAAGAGGTGTCCAACTGTGCAGTTTAATTTTCTTCCATTACATGGTTGAATAGTTGGAGCACAAGGTCATCTGTGACCTTGACCTTTAACTTTGACTGGATCTCCAACAAAATTCAATCACTTGTTTCCTGTACCAATTTTTTTCCATAAAAATCTGAGTAATCTTGTACACAGACAGACAGACGAACAGAACCTACAAAACATAACCCTATACCTTAACATAACATAAACATAACCTTATGTGGGCTTTTTAAACCATCAGCATGGAGCAATTCAGTGTTGTCAATTTAGCAACTTTGTTGCAATACTTAATGCATTTTTTAGACACCTCTAGTAACAATTTTCCAAAAAGTGACTACCAACAAATCTAGTGAGGTTTTTCCAGTGTTATTGGAAATTTTTGGTGACTGCCCCTCCCCCATCCCAAAGCACTCACAGGCGGCTCAATCCTCAAGCAGTGTCTCTTCCAGCTGCAGTCAGAGCAGGAGATATTCACCACACATCACACTGCAGGCAGACTGCTAATGAATTGTGCATGTGCAAAGTTGCAGATGGACGAATACTTGATTCATGGCAGGATGTAAATGTAAAATTTTATGTCTAAAATAAAATACTTTTAGTGGGCCTAAGCCTGGATAAAGAAAGAGCATTGGAATTGTGACATAAATTAAACAAGAATCGACAAAAGAAAGTTTATTTGTAGTTCTAAAGATATTTAGGCTGTTTTTTCACTCATTTTTTTTTCCAGTTATGCAAAAAAGCTGATGATATCATTGAGTGACATCTAGTGACTTATAGGACAGCCAATAGCTACTTTCCTAGTAACCAAAATGTATTCACTTGTTTTTTGTGACTGCTCCAACATTTCCTGAAATTTTCATCAAAATCTGTTCATTAGTTTTTAGGTAAGGTTGCTATCAGACAAACAGACAATCAACACTACTGAAAAAATAACAGAGCTAACAAACCACATAACAGCTGATTGAAAAAATAATAATTAACTGCCCTGCTCTGCTTTGGATTTTTAGTACAGTTGACTAATATCATAAAATGTTAACTTTAGTTTTATTCTTTATAGTGTAAAAAGTATAGTTCTTGGAGCTTTCTGCAGAGTTACTAGAAGAGTATTAAACACATCAATAAGACCTGTTTATGAGTAACTGTTTTCTTTTAAGTAGACAATAAGTCTAAAAAACTGATATGGGACCTTTGCTTTGTTGTAATATACTTCATTGAAACTCAGTGTGTTAAATCACTCATATTATGTTGCATCACATCATGATTCAAAGCTGAATTGGATTTTAACATGATTAAATGCCAAATCATATTGTATTGTACTTGTTATTGCTTCCCATGTATGTTTAATGAATCAGATTGTTGGCAATGTGTCCAGATTTGATCATATCAGCCACAGACCAGATATGCACAACCTAAAATAGACATGTATTTATTCCAACCAATGATGTGCAAATGTTTTTGTATCCTACTAAACAATGACAATAAAAGCTCTCATTGATTTCAAACTCAACACACCAAGCTACACTCACAAAATGCTGTGTATGCTCAGTACAAACATTTAGCAGTGTGACTACATTTGTCGTACAACATGCATATATCCACTCTCACATGCACAGAATACTTTTTTTTTTCCTCAACAAAATATTTCTGTTTTGTATCAGTGACACAACAAACACCGTCATACAGGTTGTCCTTGTGAGGAAGGCTGAGGCAGCCACCCTGCTGTGTACATGAAACATATAAATAATAAACAGAGGATAATATATGGTAAACAAAACATCTGACTGGACTAACAACAGCTCTCCCTCTCTCATTTCCTTTTTCCTTTTATCTCTCCCCGTTTTGACTTTACCCTTACCCCACTATCTTTCTGGATGACTTTTTATTCTTTCTTCACCTTTATCACGTTCTTCTGTCACTTTTTCTCCAACCTGCTTGGTTCCAGGGGTAAATGTAGTGACATCACCTTCTTCAACCCTGAAGCAACCTCATGTTCTCATCTTATCTACGTGCACACTGCATTATAAATTAAATACACATAAAGTAAGTACATGTATATAGGGCAATGTACAGGATGAGAAAAGGAAAAAAGAAGAAAAAAATATATAGTTTGACGTTTTTATTAATGTTATGCACGTTATTACTTACCTCAGTTGCTGGTTTGATGTAAGTCAGCTGTAACTTCCACCGATGCACATCACACAATCTGCAGAAAAGTCTGGATTTAAGTGCTTTTAAATATGGTATGGTTATTGGTGCCATATGGGCTGGTCAGAATATTTCAGAAACTGATAATCTACTGAGATTTTTTACACACAACCATCTCAAGTGTTTAAAAAGAATGGTCCAAAAAAGAGAAATTATCCAGTGAGTGGCATTTGTGTGGACAAAAACACCTTTTTACTATTAGACGTCAGAGGAGAATGGGCAGATTGGCTTGAGATGACAGAAAGGCAACAGCAGCTCAAATAACCTCTCGTTACAAACCAAGGTCTGCAGAAAACCATCTCTGAACACACAACATGTCCAGCCTTGAAGCAGATGAGCTACAGCAGCAGATGAGGCTACAGTTCACACAGACTCACAAAACCAGACAATGAGAGATTTGGAAAACATTGCCTGGTCTGATAAGTCACTGAACTCCAACGGCCTCCATAGACACCGGGTTGCAATCTAATCGATCACCTTTGGGATGTGGTGGAACAGGAGACTCACATCATGGATGTGCAGCTGACAAATCTGCAGCAACAGGCAACAGCATTAGGCTATCATGTCAATATGGACCAAAATCTCTGTAAATCTTTTGGATGGCAAATACAAATGAACAAGACATAAGAGGGAAACACAAGAAAACAGTTAAGTCGAAATTGTTTATATATATAAAATTTATGAGTTATGAACATTTTATAACAACGCATCCAGGGAATGTACTCCAACAAAACAAGCTGTTCAATCTGAATTCAATCTGTGACATAAAAAACACAGAAATATTGTTGGAAAATGTGCTGTTTTACCGTTAAACATGTTTACATGTGTACTGGCTTTAACCTCGAATGGAATAAAAACTGTGGAATTTCTAAGACTACTGTTTCACCAATCTGTTTTTGTTGAACATTATACAGCTTGATATATTTACCAAGGCAGTGCACACAGCACTATTCTGTCAATTATAACAACATTTTTGTTTTCTATTTCATCTCTCTGCAACTTCTCAAAACCAATGAGAAGTGGCCTATCCAAGATGTGGGATCTGTGCTTCAGAGCACCAATCACATGTTCTGTAACACCAATAAATTTGATTAAAAACACTGTCATATTATCTTTTTTCTCATTGTATTTTAAATAAACATTAATTTAGTATTTAAAAAAATAGTAATACAGTATACCTACATCATGTACGTATCACTGTAACCAACATCATAGTGTGATATAATTTTATTACTGTTGTACAATCTGAATAAACAGTGTGCTAATTTGCATCCACTAAATTAATCTGAATGTTTTATTTTATCTGGGAGTGAAAGCTGGGACTGTAAGATCTGCTCCAAGCCAAGCAAAGGTTGAAAGAAAAACCCCCAGTCTGACAAGATCTGAAAAATATAAATAAATTAATCTGCTTATAGCTATGGCTAAATATGTGGACATTGTACGATATTATGAAAGAGAATTCTGTTACCGTATCACTTTCTTGCAATTGTTGACCATGTACACATAATATAATGTATCACCTAATTCCCTGGACAGTAGTACTGAGGTGAAAGGAAGACAGTTCACGCAATAATGCTAGTAATGTTCCACATGAAAACCTAAAACCGGTCAGAATAATCTAAATGTACTTAAATCTATAATAAGGTATTCAATACTAAAACTTCAGAAATCTAAACTGATGACTCCAACAGAATTGAGCACCGTTCCAAAGTGGTTCCTATAGATGTAGACTTGGTGGCTGTTTTACATAGAAAAGTATTGTAATGTTTTCAGTGTGTCAGGATGCAGTAACATTTACCAGATAACTACTTAACCTGCCTCATCTGCTGCAAGTTGCAGAAATAATCTGCAAAAGAGACCGAGGTAAAAGAGACAATATCAAGACTGCAAGTGTTCATGTGTGCACATTTCAGAAAACAGCTGCTTATTGTAAACAGTCCAACCACCACAACTACCTGCCCAGGGAGCAAGAGCCAACTGTGTGTGTGCTTGTATGTGTTAAGTGATAATAAAACATGTGTGTGTGTGTGTGTGTGTGGGGGGGGGGGGGGCACCAATGCATTGCACCCTCCCTATGAAAAGCTCAAAAACCCCACTGTCTTCATGACAAGTTGAAGACGCTCACCCTCACTCAAACACAAACACACCTATCCTAATTGCCGTCTCTTTCCTGCAGGGTGAGAAAATAAGCTACCTCAGGGCATCTCTCACTCACTTGCTTCTTCCCACCTCTTCGTCTACTGCTGCTGTTTTTCTTCCCTTTTCTCCTTCTTGTACTCAGCTTCTTGCATGTCATTCATTCGTTAGGCTAGTGACTCATTGCTTTACCTTTCTGCTTTATTCAGACTTATTTTCACATTAAGAAGAAGAAGAAGATAACCGTAATCTTCAGAGTTTGTAAAAACAAAATATTCTGCAGAAAAGCCAAGGCATCAGCTGTCAGAAACTTGGGCACAATTGTGTTTATCTGCCTTATGTTTCTATGACACATTGAAATATGGTCACAACAGCATCTACTCATGTAGGTCCATCTGATAACTCTAGCACATATAGCATGATCTTCAGCAACATCAGTTTGCCAGGAGTTTATTGGTCATGTTTGTAAATTTCATTGTGTGAATGCAGCAACTTCAAAATGTCACACAAACTTCACATACAGTACAGATTTAACATAACTATATTCCAAAAAATTAAATTTCTGACTTATGTCACTTTGGAACAAAAGGAACAAAAGGTTGTTTTTAAAGCTTGCTTCTTGTTCTGTATATCAGATAAGGTCCAATATTGAATTGTAATCTATAGATATTTTTAATGTGCTTGTTAATGCACTCACACAAAATATCCACAAGACATCACAGCCTGAGACATAGAAGTAGCATGACACAACTTATGCTATGCTATGAATACAGTACAAGTTGTGTAGCATGTGTCTACTGCTGTAAGTCTGATGCTTCCCTCTTTGCTTTTTTGATATTTGTTTTTTTTTTTCTGGCATGTTGTTGGTGCAATGTACAGGTGTTACTTGTTGAGATATTCTGAAAAACTCTGAAAAATTTCGGGAAAACTACCAGCTAGGGGGTTACCATATCCTGGTTGACTGAGAATCTACAGCAACATCATAGGCAATTCTTAAACTGCAGCATAATGAAACTTTCCCATCCTTCAACCCAGTACAAACAAAAAATACATAACAAGAACACACTGTAAAAATTACATCCATCCATCTCCCATTGCTTATCTGTGGTCGGCTCGTGGGGGCAACAGGTCCAGGAGAGAAACCCAGACACCCCTTTCCCCAGTGACTCTCTAGCTCTGCCTGGGGGATCATGAGGCATTCCCAAGCCAGAGAGGATACATAATCCCTCCAGTGAGTTGTGGGTCTGCCTGAGGTCTCTTCCCAGTGGGACATGCCCGAAAAGGGAGGCACCCAGGGGGCATCCTAATCAGATGCCTGAACCACTTCAACTGACTCCTTTCGATGTGAAGGAGCAGTGGCTCCACTCCGAGCTCCTCACCTTATCTCTAAGGCTGAGCCCGGCCACCCTACGAAGAAACCTCATTTCAGGCGCTTGTATCCGGGATCTTGTTCTTTTGGTCATGGTCCAATGCCCTCATTACTAAAGCTAAGGCATCGATCCGTCGATCCATCTCCCACTCCATCCTACCATCACTTGTGAACAAGAATCCCAGATTCCTGAACTCCTCTATGTGAGGCAGAGATTTACACTCAACCCATAGGGAACATTCCACCCTTTTCCTGTTGAGAACCATGGCCTTGGACTTAGAGGAGCTGACTCATTCCAGCCGCTTCACATTCAGCTGTGAACTGCCCCAGTGCTTGCTGAAGATTATGGTTTGAAGACACCAACAGAACCATTGTTATGATGCTGGGCTATCTGCCTGCTCTGTCTCCCTCCTCAGCCCTCACTGCAGCAATCAAGCTCATCTGGGCCACCTGCACACTACTGCTCAGCAGTAGCCTGGCAGCTGAAGGAGGAACAGCTTGTCCTGCTCGCTCTCGTCCTTACTGATAACTGATAACTTTGCCTGTGAATTATTTTTAAAGTCACAGTTTTTATAATTATATTTACATTATCGACATAATTACTGGATTACTCCAAACCTAAGGACTGGGAGATTTTCTCACTTTTATTTTTACCTTACTTTTCTTCACCTCCAAGTTGAACTAGGGCAAAATGCCCCCGTTCGATCCCAAGGACATCAGCAGTATTCTACAAAGACTTCAGTTTTTAGAAATAAAGATTCAACGGCTGGAGGTGAACTTTGAGATCAACGCTACCTGTGGAAATGAAACAACTCTTCCTCAAATCAGCGGGGAGGTCGTACACCCCGCACCAAGCAGCTCGCCCTGGATCGCTCAGGGCGCCAAGCCGAAACAAAAGTATCACACCGCAGATCCCATGAGACGACTAACGGGGAGAACCCCTCACCTGGACGAATCAGCA
>NC_051451.1:1428492-1433561 GCF_001649575.2 Kryptolebias marmoratus | reverse complement strand
GTTAGAGTGCGGGTTTTTGATGTTTGTCTCTTTCTTACTGTTTATTCATTGTCACATGCTGTTTTTATTTTGTTTTTTAATTATGTAAAGCACCTTGAAATGCCTTGCTGCTGAAATGTGCTATACAAATAAAATTTGATTGATTGATTGATTGCAATCAGGTTCATCCCATCCACCTGCTCACCAACAGTTATATTCAGCCTTAGACAGGCAGACAGTGCGATCTTGACCACGTCTTGCCTTTTGGATCTCCCTGCCTTGCCTAGCTCTCATCGGACACTCTGCTGGTTCCTGTCTCCTGGAAACGACCCGGTTTTGGCCTCTCAACCTCGCCTTCTGCCTCGCCCTTGGATTTGTCTACTGCGATTGCCTTCACGTGCCTGACCCGTTTCAGTGCCCGGACCTTGGATTCCAGCCTACCCCCAGATAAGTCTGTCTGCCTCTCTGGTTCTGCCCTTGCCTTAGCCTGTCTACATCCGAGTTCAGTTGCCTCCTGAGTTTTCCCCCCTGCAAGCAATACCCCTGGAGGTGACTTGTCGTCACCGCTTCCCTGAGGAACCAAGGACCTACCTCAGCTTCCTTCAAACTTCCTGAGAAGGTTGGTGGCTTTCTTGTTTGAACATTTGAGACCAAGCTACTAGCCGCTAACCTGTTTCTCCATTCTCAGTGGTTCCTGGTCCAGTTGCTGGTCGCCCCACATCCCCATTCTCAATAAATCTTTTTCTACTTCCATTTGTGTGCTGGCTGAAATTTCGGGTCTTCTGTTGTGAGCGTTACAACCACATCATCTGCAAAAATCAGCAACAAGACCCTGAAGTTCCCAAACCAGACACACTCTTCTCCCCAAGATCCTGTCCATGAACAACACAAACAGGATCAGACACAAGTGACAGCTGTGGCGAAGTCCAACCTGCCCCGAGAACAGGCTCGACTTTGTACCAAGAGTGCGGGCACAGGTCCTGTCTTGGTTATACAGGGACCACATAGCCCTGAAAAGTAACCCAGTCACCTCATACTCCCGCAGTACCCCTCGTAGAATACCTTGAAGAACACAGTCATAAACCTTTTCCAGATCTACAAAACGCGTGCGAGAGTCATGGATAGTCAAACTCCCATGCACCCCTTAGCAACTCCGCAAGTGTAAAAATCTGGTCTACTGCTCCATGACTGGAATGAAAGCCACACTGCTCCTCCTAGCTCTGAGGTTCAACAGTCGGTTGGAGCCTCCTTCCATCAACCTAGAGTAAACTTTTTTCGGTGTGGCTGTGAAATGTGATTCCCCTGAGTTAGAACACACTCCCCAGCCCTCCTTTTTAAAAATGGGAACCACCACCCTGATCTGCCACTCCACAGGTGTTGTCCTAAAAGTGATGGTCTGCCAAAAACTTATAAGGGCAGCCCCCACGAGGGAGCGCGCATGGGTATGAGCAATATGAAAGTGCACCTCTTCTGTGCTCTGGGGGTTTGGAAAGGGGGTTAGGAGCCAGCGCCTGAGGGGGTAGCCACTGTCCCCTCGTGTGTTAATCTGTGATACACATTACACTGGTGATCATCCAGGGAGAGGAACGTAGTGGTGCGAAAACTCTGAAATGTTGCGTGAACTTTTATTTAAGATTTAAGTTGGCTTAAAGGCCTTTTATTATTTGAAAGGTCCTTACGGTTCATGGCAGAAACATAAATAATAATGCTCTTCTGAAAGCTTATGATAAAGTCAATCTAAGATTAAAGTTCAATTATGGAGTGAAATTATATATCCACTTCACCATTTGTGTTGCTAATTTCCCCAATTTCCAAAATGAGTGTACGCATGGGTCAGAGTTGGCATGAGGGACCCCACATTTCCCTGTCAAGTTTGTGTGTTATAGATAACAAACTTTGCATAGAAAGTAACGTATGCAAGTCCTTCTGGCTACCCTGTACCTGTCAGCTGCTTCGGGAGTCCTCAAGGACAGCCAAGTCCTAATGGCCTCTTTCATCTTGACGGCCTTCGTCACTGCTGGTGTCCACTAGTGATGGGAACGGCAGTTCCTTTGAGTGAACTGAATCACTAGAATCAGTCCATTAAAATGATTCATTCAAAAGATTTGTTCACCAAATCCTTCAGTTCACACAGCTTATTAGTTAGCTAGTTAGTTAGTTTAGTTTATTTCTTTTGTGCCATACACTATAAAAGGTGCCCAGCCCCCATGGGCTTATAAGACGTACAAACATATTTCAAAGATGCAGAGAGAGACCAACATCAACATCCTTCAAACAAACGGATCACTCCTCGGAAGAATGTTTTTTCTGTGCATGTGCAAATCAGCAGTTCGTTCAATGGTACGGATCATAGACAAAGAGAAAATAAAATACAAAATATAATATGTTCATCTTACTAGTGAAAAGCTATCCCCCGAGCCCTGATGTCAACAGTCTGTCGATTTGAACAAAAATAAGCTGCGCAGTGCAGAGGCATCTTCTGCTTTTTTGGTTTAACAAAATAAGAAGGATGCCCCTGCAGTCCATGCGGGGTCTAGTCTTTATGATGTCTATCACATCTCGGCGGCAAAAAAACAACAACAAAAAAACCATCTTGGCGGCAGTATGTTGTTTCTGGGCATGTGCGAATCAGCAGTATGTGAGTAAATCCCGCCCCGCCTGCATGGCGCACGCTGCTATGTCATTTAGATGTACGTCATGAGTGAGTCACAGAACGCAGAAGTTCCACTCCCGCTTAACTCAACTAAACTAAGTAATGAATGAATCAGTGAATAAAGTGATTTTGGTTCAGTTCGTTCACTCAAAAGATTTGTTCATTTGAACGACTCGTTAATGTTAATGTTACGACACAACACTAGTGTCCATGTGTGGGTCCTCCGGTTGCCATCACAACAGACACCAATAACCTTCAGGTGTCTGACCTCCCCCGGGACATGTGAAAAACTCTCCTGGAGGTGTGAGTTAATTATCTCAAGGACAGGGTGCTACGCCACATGTTCCCAGTTCACCCTCACTATTCATTTGGGTTTACCAGGTCTGTCCAGCAGCCTCCCCTGCCACCAGATCCAATTTACCACCAGGTTGTAATCAGTTGACTGCGCTACTAGTTTTAACTAGTGTCTAAAACATAAAGTCAAAGTCATATTTTATATGTAGCACTTTTTAGCAACAAGGCAGTTCAAAGTACCTTACAGCATGAAAGCACAAAAATACATAGTCATCACGAAACACAATAATATAAAAAGCTAAACTAAAAACTTAAACTTAAACTAGCTAAGCTAAACTTATATTTTATTCTTCCTGCTCTTGGCACAAACCAGGCAGCCTTGAACAGCTGCCCGTGTCTTCCGAATTTCATGAAACGCCAGGAAACCGCCAAAAATCCAAATATGTATACGTCTTTAATAACTTCGACCGACATTAAAAAAACACAATCTTCCACTTCCCCCAGAAATGCAAGGTGTATCCATCTTAAAATGTCCCGTCGGGGCAAGATCTCTCTCCTTTGCCTAGTCTTCTCGTCGAGAAAAAATTATCTATTGCATTGAGAGACCAGCTGACCAGATCCATAAAAATTTAATTCAGAAATTATGCAAAGAGAGGCTCCAAAGAAACAAAGCCATGCAAAACAAAGCACCCCCTTCTAGATAACTCTGTCATTGCCCACATGGGCACTGAAGTCACCCAAGAGAACAACAGATTTGGTAGATAGCACCCCTTTCTGACACCAACAAGAGACTCTAAGAAGGCCATGTAATTGGAACTGCTGTTTGGTGCATAAGCACAATCAACAGTCAGAACCTTCCCTCCTGCAGCTCACATCTGCTTAAAAGTGACTATTTTGTTCACTAGAGAAAACTCCAACACCGAGGCGCTCAGCCGGGGACTTGTGAGTGTACCCACACCCACCTGACACCTCTCTCTCTGGGCAACTCAACTCCAAAGTAGGAAAGAGTCCAGTCTCTCTTCAGGAGTTGGGATCCAGAGCCTAAACTGTGTGTAGAGGTGAGCCTAACCATAAAGTTGGTATTGCTCAACTTCACACACCAGCTCCAGCTCATTTCCTGCCATCGAGGTGACATTCAATGTCCCTAGAGCTAGTTTTTCCTGCTGTGAATCAACATTGCCAGGGACTGTCCATCGCCCGCCCAGCTCACATGGCACTTAACCTTGAAGGTCTCCCTCGCAGATTGTGGGCCCACATGGAGGCGGCATCCTGTCTCTTCTTTGGGCTTGGCTTGGCCAAGCCCCAGGAGCCATAGCTCGACAACAAGGTGCTCGCTTTTGAGCTTACCCCCCCCCACCCCTCCAGGCCTGGTTCCTGAGGGGTGCCCTGGTTTTCTTTTTATGGGTCAAGAATGCTGATGCTTTTGCTGTTTACCCATAAAGGTTTTTGAATCACTCTTTGTCCGACCCCTCACCTGAGACCAGTTTGCCATGGGAGACCCTACCAGGGGCAAATGCCTCAGACCCCTAACCCCCAGGGTCAAGGGGTGCTCAAACTCCTCCATCACATTCAGTTGCAATAAAACAAACTACAAACCATCTTTATAGTGAAACAGTTTTGTGTTGTTTTTTTTTTAGTTCTATACTGTAGAAGAGTGGCTTTGGCCTTTTGTCTTGGGGTGAAACTGTGGTGATCTGTAAGTCTTACTTCCTCGTTCCCGGTTCCAGTCGTTCTGTGGTTGGCCAGCCTTCACCCACAGCTGCAGACAATTTGGCTCATCAAGAAGGCTGGATACTTAAGGTCGTCATGGGGAGCAAATCAGCGCTGGAGGATTGTTTGCCCTAGGCAGCCTGACGAGAGTCTGAATCAAGTTAAGTCAAACTAACTAATGTTATTGGATTTTTGCATTTTTCCCAGAGTTACCTGTTTTTTCTCCTGGAGATCCATCTGACCTTCAAACCCCAGACTATTGTGTGAAGAATCCCTGAGCCTCTTACCTGGGCCAGTCTGCCTCCTGCAAAGCACTACCAATCTCTGGAACCAAGCACCTTGGAACCCGTCCATCCATCCATCCATCCATTCTCTTCCGCTTATCCGGGGTCGGGTCGCGGGGGTAGCAGCCTAAGCAGGGAGACCCAGACTT